>NW_020438863.1:985888-994136 GCF_000699045.2 Agrilus planipennis | reverse complement strand
AGGCATGAAGGTCTAGTCAGAGACATATTAGAGGCAGAAACAGGAGTTAGGAGGGGTAGAGGTAGACCTAGATTAGATTACTGTTCGCAAATAGTTAAGGATGTAGGCTGTTCTAGTTTTAGGGAAATGCGAAGTTTGGCTCAGGATAGGAATGAGTGGAGGTACGTGTCCAACCAGTCTTAGGACTGACGACCTTATGATGATGTGAGCACAGGGTAGCGGTATTACGTAGTCAGTATCAGTAATTTCTTATGCTGATGGGTACGATGTGTTGCATACCTATTTACAAACAATTCCGTTACATTTAATTTTTCAAACAATTTTTAACACACAGAAAGTGATTAAACAAATTGTTCACGAAAGTGAATTTCGATTGCATTCGAGTTCAAAGTAACTGATAGGGAGGAAGAACTTGTTCCATATACATAAAAGAAATTATGAGTGCTATTAGCACAGGGCAAAGTAGTATTCCGTAGTTAGTATCAGCAATTTCTTATGCGAAGTGTACGATGTGTTGCATACCTATTTACAAATAATTCCTTTAAATTTAATTTTTCAAACAATTTTTAACACAAACAAAGTGATTAAACAAATTGTTCACAAAAGTGAATTTCGACCACTCGAAGCAATGGTGCAGTTTCGAGCTCACAGTGGCGATAGGGGGGAAGAACTAGTGTGCATTACACAAATATTGACTGGGCTTGAACGATTTCAAGTTTTGTATTTTTTTCAAACAAATCTTGTCTTCAGATATTAGAAGACGTCCAGTAATTATGTCAGGTCAAATAGGGGTGAGGAGTCTGGCAACCAAGGGGTAGGGAGTGCAAAGTTACAAAAAACACCTCACGTGAGATCAATAAGAATGGGAGGGGTCCAGCAATTCAGTTTAAAAAAACGCTTCACGTAAATACGCTTTCACCATTCGTTAAAGAAATATAACTTGTAAGTGTGTAATTAATAAATAAATAATAAACACCTCACCTAATTATGCCTTCAACATTCGTAACATTATTTCAAAATAAATACAATATCTAAATTCGTAACCTTAAGTGAACGTTTATACACTTTGTTAGGGGTAAATAGGAGATGGGAGGGAGTCCAGCAAAACCTCACCAATGGGGAGGGAGTTAAAAGTTAAAAAAACTCTTCATCTAAATACGCCTTCATCATTCGTAACATTATTTCAAAAGAAATATATCTAAACACCTAGTACAATAAGGAACTTTCATGGATTACATTTCAAGGTAAAAAGGGGATACTAGGTGTCCGGTAAATTCTCGCCAAAGGGGAGGTAATCCAAAGCTTAAAAAAACACCTCACGCAATTACGCCTTCAGCATTCGTAATATTATCTTAAAATAAATACAATGTCTAAATATTTAATATAATGGGGATGTTCATTGATTACGTGAGGTCAAAAGTGGGGAGTTACTGGTCACCCTGTAAAATATTAGGAATTATGAATTAGGTACTAGGACTAATACAAAAAATGACTTGCGATTGGTTGTGACTCGTTACTGACCTTCACCGTTACACAATTTGTATAGAATTATGTACAATTACTTGTATTACGATTGTTACAAAGTATATGCAGGTAGATTCTACAATAGTATGGAATAGACAATAGTGTATTGTATAATAGTGATAATAGTAAAGCACAAGTATTTTTTGTTTAGTCATGCAACCTTCGAAAATTCCGGTAAATATGTAAATATAAGTAGATACTCTCTTAACTGTGGAATTGCAACACTCGTTATGCTTATCGTTTCTATTTTACTATTTATCGAATCATTCTGTAAACACAACAATATTTGAACTGATGAAGTAACTTATTTTGCTAATTTTCGGCCTTCACAGTCACCCTTCAACATATAGAAAATATAGGTATTTTTTATTTTTTTATAGTTTACATTTAATTATTAAAAACAGTAAATTTTAAGTACAAGACAATAGTCAGATTTAAAGCAGTCTCATTTTCATCTCATTTTACCTATAANTTTAATAATATTTAAAGAAAAGTTTTTTAACAGTTAAGAATTTAAACTTTTTTGGTTCAGCTTTTTAATTGTCCTAGCGTTTTGGGTGAGTAGATCAACCACGAAGTGCCAAAAATTACGTTATATTTTGAATGGAAAATCTGTACCATATTATTGTATTTATTTGCCTTACTGCACTTAACGATCTGTCTTTGGTTACTAAATACGACAAAAACATAATAAAAATAATACTTTTTCGTACGGGTACCTAAATCCTTAAATAATATTTAAGAAGTCGAGGGTTGCTGTTCGAGGAGATCGTATAGAGCTGCTATGTAGGATTGGGCCATTTGAAGCGTTTCGTATTTCGACAATTGCCTGTCGTGTCCTAGCTGAGGCAGGAAGGTCCTTAATCTATCGAAGGCTTGATTGAGATGTTGCATTCGTCGTCTTTCTCTCGCGTTTGCGGCCAGTCTTCGTTTCTTTAAAACCATAGGTGACACTTGATTTTTACCACGCAAACTTCCTCCCACAGGTTCGGGACTGGAGCTTTGATAGCCGTCCGACAAACTGTCGTAGATCGATCGGGAACTGTTGGTACCATTGCTTGGCCATTCGTTTTGAAACGAATTTTGTTGAAAATGCGGCACGTTCAGCATGTAAACGTATGTCGTGTAGGCAGTACTTGCGTTTTCGTCTCGATTACTCAATTCCATTGCCGATAACGATAAGTAATTGATTGATGTTCTGTTATTTTTTCGCACGCACTTTTTCGAATATTTCTCACGAGTTCTTCGACGCACCACGTGTATTATATCTTTGTACCGCAAGTACGTGTTGTGTATATGTCGAACAGGGCGAGAGGTCGCGACAGGTTCCGAAAAAGAACATCCAATAATCGCAGGATTACGGACAACATTGAATCCTGCGTGCTACCTGTTGTGACTTTTAAAGGGAAACGTGGTCGTCCGGCACCCCCGACCGTCCTATATCCTGCACCCCAAGTCGCAAGTCGCGTGCCAGGCTACCAATAGCATCGCAGAGGGTAGACCCAGACCGACCGAGTCCCTCGAGGCAAATCAGCGCAACTCATCTGCTTGTTCCCCCCCACCCCTCCCAAAATAATGTAATGATGTCGGTGTGAAATTATTTATCGAATCATTACACTTAAAAAATTAACTTGCAATAAATAATTCCTAGCGCTAAACATTTAACATAATAACTGAAAAGATAAAAACATCCAAAAGGCATTTTATTTTGGAATCGTTAAAGCAAGCGATGACAATTTTCCATGAGCTAGAAAAACAAACGTCGGTTGGATTAAAATCAAAATGGCCAAAGCCGAAAACGACACTAATTATGAAGAACATCAAAAATGTAATTAATATTTAGCACCTACAATCTCAAATAGGTAAAACAAAATGAAGAAGAAAGTTAGGGTGCCATTAAGACGAAAATCTGGCTAATCGTAAGTCAAAAAAATCTTTTCATACCACAACTACTGCGTTATTTATTACCTTGGAAACTGTATTGTAAACATCCTTTGCATTTACGCAAATGAATTTTTAATTTCTTTCGATGTGACATATCAAAATACCAAGTTAAATTTTAAAAAAGTTTACATTTATACCCGATATTTTTTTTTTGTTTTTTCGGAATGTCACAGTTGCTAGTGGGAAAATTTTTGACAAGGATCATCGCAACGACAATAACAAAACCGTTTATCAGTAAGTCGACATTAACTACGACAGCATCGCCTTTGAGAAAAGAGATAATTTACAGAGATGCTCTAAACGCAGCGATCGACGAAGAAATTGAAAGAGACGAGCGCGTGTTCATTTTAGGAGAAGAAGTTGCACAGTACAACGGTGCTTACAAAGTGACGAAAGGTCTGTGGAAGAAATGGGGCGACAAAAGGGTAATAGATACCCCGATAACCGAGATGGGTTTTGCCGGATTGGCGGTGGGCGCAGCCATGGCAGGTCTTAGACCAATTTGCGAATTTATGACGTTCAACTTTGCCATGCAAGCGATCGACCAAGTGATCAATTCGGCCGGTAAAACATTCTACATGTCCGCGGGGATCGTCAACGTCCCGATAGTGTTCAGGGGCAACAATAGTGCGGCGACGGGCGTCGCGGCGCAACACTCTCAATGTTACGGCGCTTGGTACGCCCATTGTCCCGGATTAAAAGTTGTGGCACCATGGAGTTCCGAAGATGTAAGAGGTTTGTTCAAATCGGCCGTTCGCGATCCCGATCCCGTCATCTGTCTGGAAAATGAAATTCTTCTCGGCCAATCCTTCGAAACTCCGGATCAAGCCCTTGTCAAGGATTTCCTGATACCGATCGGCAAAGGAAAGATCGAAAAACCTGGCAAACATTTGACCATAGTCTCCTTCGGAAGGGCGCTGAATGCGGTCATACCGGCCGCTAAGGAACTCCAGTCTGGTGGGATCGACGTCGAAGTGATCAATTTACGTTCGTTGAGACCTCTCGATTTCGACATGATCAGTACATCGGTGAAAAAGACGAATCATTTAATAACAGTCGAATATGGATGGCCCAGTTGCGGCATTGGATCTGAGATAGCCGCGAGGGTTATGGAAAGCGAAGCCTTTTTCCATTTAGATCAGCCTGTTATCAGACTGACTGGGGTCGACGTTCCAACTCCTTATGCCAAGGAACTCGAGGATGCATCCTTCCCTAGGCCCCAAGACGTTGTACAGGTCGTTAAGAAGCTACTCAGCAAATAATCCACTATTTTCAAGCCCTTCAAGTCCATATTGTGAAAATACTGGGTCACATCGAATATTCGAATCAAACTGGTGTTAAATAAAATAAAAAAAAAAAGGAAAAGTAGAAATGTATTTCATGACGATTAAATATTCGCTAATATGATTTAATCAAGCAAAAGCCGATATATTGTGAAAATGTACTTCTAGAGTATGCAACCAAACGTACGTGAGTGTATCAACGTATGCAGATATATTGTACTCCGTTGGAGCTGGTCTGACCCTATGCCCACGACCCCACGATATCGACACGAGGAGACGACAGACGGTGACGACGCCGCCACCACGACGGCATAGTTATTATTATTGACTTAGTGATAACACATATGACGTAGAAAAGAAAGTGGAAAGGAGAAAACGACCCAAATCACCTTGAAAAATCGTCGTCGTGTGTGTACAGTAAGTATAAAACAGTCTTAATTATATGTTTCATTAATCAAGTAATTTTAGAGAAGTGGTACGAAATGGCCCGCGTCGCAGCCGTACGAATGCTGAATGCTGTTACATCCAAATATGCGAATACTAATTGCAGGACGTTGTCGATGACTTCGGTTGCGAAGGCCAAAGAAGTCGCTGTCCGAGATGCACTTAACGCAGCCCTCGATGAAGAACTCGAACGAGACGATCGTGTCTTCCTTATGGGAGAAGAGGTAGCCGTTTATGATGGAGCCTACAAAGTATCCAGAGGCTTGTGGAAAAAGTATGGAGACAAACGCATTGTCGATACCCCCATAACTGAGATTGGCTTTACTGGTATCGCAGTTGGTGCAGCCATGGCAGGTCTCAGACCTATTTGCGAGTTTATGACCTTCAATTTTGCCATGCAGTCCATTGATCATATATTAAATTCGGCCGGCAAAATGTTTTATATGTCTGCAGGTAGAGTGAATGTACCAATTGTGTTTCGTGGTCCTAATGGTGCTGCAGCAGGGGTGGCTGCACAACATTCACAATGTTATGGAGCATGGTATGCGCACTGCCCAGGTCTTAAAGTGTTATCTCCTTATTCAGCGGAAGATGCAAGGGGTTTATTGAAATCTGCAATCCGCGATCCCGATCCAGTTGTTATTCTTGAAAACGAAATGTTGTATGGTGTTAAATATCCCCTTTCTGACGAGGCCTTATCCAAAGATTTTCTGATACCAATTGGCAAGGCTAAAATTGAACGTGACGGTACTCATGTGACGATCGTATCGCACTCGAAAGGGGTGGAAACGAGTCTCTTGGCCGCGAAGGAACTTCAGGCAATTGGAATTGAAGCAGAAGTGATTAACTTGCGTTCTCTACGTCCTTTAGACTTTGAAGCTATTAGTAATTCTGTAAAAAAAACTAATCATTTAATAACAGTAGAACAAGGTTGGCCAAGTCATGGCGTAGGCGCTGAAATTTGCGCGCGTGTCATGGAAAGCGATACGTTTTTCCATTTAGATCAACCGGCGATCAGGGTCACGGGGGCGGACGTCCCAATGGCGTATGCAAAAGCTCTTGAAGATGCCAGTTTACCATCTCCTGCCGATATTGTCGACGTCGCAAAAAGAATTTTGTCAACGTGAATAATTTTTGGTCAGTCGAACAATGTACATAATATGCGATTTCTTTGTATAACGCTCTATCTACTAGCAATAATTATTAAGCTCGAAACGCGTGACATATCGAATGTAATATACCGGATGTTCACTTTTATTTCTAGTAATCGTCCAATTTCAATTGTACATATGCATAAACGGGGAAAAATTGTGAATACTCAATAAAAGAATTATATTGCCCCTATTGTTTTATTGATTATATAGATCTAAGGGTTCCATTTATAAATGTTACCTCAATTCGTTTGAAATTTATCCTAGAGTTTGACCAAATTAATTATTCTTAAAGTTAAACTGTCCAATTTGCGAAGATAACAAAATTCGCAAAATTGACAAAGAAAAAACCAATTCATTTATTTTCCAAAAAATAAGTGAAATAATTTAACTATTATAAACACTAATTAGTTTAATGAAGGATGGTAAAGTTACATTTTGATATAATCCAGCACTATGTGTTTATAAAGGACAAATTAAAAAAATACATGCTCTGTGCAATGTTAACATATACAGTAGATAATTAAACTCTGGAAAGTAAATAAGTTTTATTTTTTAGTTAGGTTTTGGACCATTTGCCTGAATATCTTGACTCCATTGCCATTAGTTTCTTCATATCCTGGTGCAGTTGACTTCACCTTGGCATACCATTTTTGCACATTCTTATAAGGAGATAGGTCAAAGTCTACAGCTTCATAAGTAGACACAGTTGAAACCAATGAGAGATCTGCCAAGGTAAGATTATTACCAACAGCATAGTTCTGCCCTTCAAGGAATGTATCAAGGAATTTTACGGCTTGCTTGCATTTCTCCAGTTTGGCTTCATCCTTTGGAGCTCCAGCGAAAATCGTTGGATACTAATTATGAATATAATATGAAAAATTAATAAAAAATGGATTTCTTATCTTTATAATATTTCATTATCTTTGTATTATTAATTTACTTAATAGTAGTTAGTAACAAAAATCAACTGTTTTTTGTTTTGGTACAGAATGTGCTTACATAATAATCAGAAAATGTTTGATACAGAGTTGCAGCATCAAAGAATAATCTCTGATCTATGACTGCTCTAGTTTTTGGATCTTTTGGATACAATGAATCATTCTTGCTGTATTGATTAGCAAGGTAGGTCATTATTGCCCTACTTTCCCACAATGCAAATCCATTATCGACTAACGTGGGTATAGTATGCTGCGGATTTATCTAAAATTAAATTAAGTTAAAGATAATGAGTAAAAAGAATCATATTTGATAAAATTAAAAAAAAAAAAAATGAGGATAATTTTAGATAAGTTAAAAGATTACTTAAGTTAAACAATATTTAAAAGTCTAAACTACATTTGCTTGTTTGTACAGCTGTATGAAAATAATGTTATCATATTTTTCCGGATCCTTCCCAGAACGCAGCAGCGTCAGTTCATCATCTGCGCTATTTTTATAATCCCATACCACATATTATTATTATTTACATTTACATTACTATTATGGTCGACGCTTTTGTAAGCCGGAAAGTGGAAAGGGTCCGATAGATGCTACACATAATACATACTAAATATATACAGTATGTACAGTAATATGTACACATATATATATATTGTACGTATTACAAAAAAAAATGGTTCTTTGGTTTCCTTACTTTCAGAAATTCCGGTGTAAGATGCTCCCCCTTCATCAAATCTAAGTGTTTTAAATTTAAATCTACTCCAATTGCTTTTGCAGTTAGCAATACATTCCTGCATGGAGCACTTCCAGGTAAATAATACAAATCAATCGGCATTTTCCTGTATACACAAACAATTATTAATTATGTCGGCTTTAGTAAAAAAACTTACAATTTTTCTCTTTTGACGATGAGAAGAAGTACCACACGAGTTTGATCTAATACTGGCGTTAATTAATTTC
>NW_020438863.1:970107-983128 GCF_000699045.2 Agrilus planipennis | reverse complement strand
TATTATTTATTATTATTTTAATAAGTTTTGAATTTTATAATAGGTACCAAATGAAAACAAATTGTTATTTTGTAAAATTGTTTAGTAGTTAACTTTGAAATACCTTCATTTATTAAAGACAATTGCTTGTATTCTTGTGTTTTATGCAGTTAAAAGAAAGTGTAACATACCCTTACGTTTCGTATTATAATTAAAATGAATAGTTTTACATTAGAAAAGATTTATAGAACTGAATCATTGCAATTTGGTTGCACATATTTGTACTAATAGTATTACAAAGAAGTCCAGATATCAACAAATATATTATAAAGAAAGTCTTTGCATTAACTTTTAAAAAATACATACCTCGTGTGGTTGGTCATGAAAAGAACGCGTTTTAACTAAAAGATTTGAGAATTGTACTTTCTTACAATGAGATATTTGCAAAAATTTAGGAGAAATTTACACAACAAAGTTTCCATATGAGTAGCGTCACTTGAAAAGGCCATTCCCTGTCAACCAATTACAGACAAGAACAGAAAATTTGAGTTTCAAAGCCAACTTAGTTAATGTAGTTTAGCAAATTTAAAATAATTATATTTAGAATATAAATGCCTTTATTATTTTATTTGTTCAAAGAATTGATTAAGAAATTAATGTAATTTATAGCAGAAGAGAACCAAATTCACTATTACTTAATTGTAAACAAACGATAGAAGTTGTAATAAAAATGTAGCAACTTTTAGAATAAATAAACAATTGACTACTAACATTTTGTCTTTCGTTTATTACTGATAATCCTTTATATAGTGAATTTATTTTCAAACATTTGCTTATACTATAAGACAATACATTAATAGGTAGGCAGGTGATAGTATTTTTTATTGTTAATACTAATTATAATGTTTTTATTGTGAAACTTGATTTTAAGCTAATTATAATCGGATATGATAAAAGAAAACACATTGTGTTGGAATGACTAAATCTCAATTAAATGTATCAATTTAAAAATTTTTCAAAAACATACCTTTTTTATAAATCGATAAATGGCTAACAGTTTCAGTCAATTCAAAGGCCGTTACGATATCATAGATGTGACGAGTATTAATCCATAGACATATATTAAACCAGAGAAGAGAAACGTCTCTCTTCTCTGATTAAACGTCGAGCATATATGTCTATGACGTCGATGTATTAATCTAACCCAAAGATAATAGATCTAACCTTATCTATGAATCTAACCTTGAAATTGAAATATGTAGAAGTTTGAAGCAATTTGAGGTTTAAATATGTTTGAATGCAAAAGTAAGCAAAAATAAACGTTATTAATACCTGATCTGTAATTAAATGTTCATATAAAACAGTTATGTTTTCAGTTTTCTGTAAGTTTATTCGAAATAAGCCTGAAGTTTAATGGGTAAAGATATGCTAAAAATTTCTAACGTTTTCTAGAACATTCAAAAATGGAAAGTATACATTCAGGTAACAAACAAAAATCCACAAAAGGGATATTAAATGACGATGACAATATTGAAGAAGACATACATAATATAAAAGACGAAGCACAACATCAAGAGGATGCTAATAATAGTAGATTGTCTAGTGAAGAGGTTAAGTCGAAAGCAGTAGTTAAATATTCTGTACCCTGCCCTTCAAAGTTTACCAAACTTCAGTGCAACACCGATTTAAATCTGCCTCCATCAAATTGGCTAAGTAGTTCTATAGATTACTATGGATTACAACAAGTACTCTATCACCCAGGAGAATTTTCAAGGTATTTCCCTTTATTATTAAGTTGAATGATTATAATTGAATGAAGGGATATTTTTGGTAGTTTTAGAATGGCACATATGTTTCCTGATTGTGTGGGAGAGGTCGATGTGGTGTCAGATGCAGAAAACATCAAAAGGCTTCTAAAAATTCCCTACCACAAAGGTACTGTCAGCATGATGGTACATAGAGTAGAGAACACTTTACTTCTAGATGATTTTGACATTTATAAGCATATTCTCAGAACTGCTGAAACAGAATGGGAATGGCTACGTCGTTTTTTCTATGAAAACATTAAGAATACAGTACATAGCGAAGAAGCTTTTGACCGTACCTTATATTTTAAAAGTAAAAGTCGCAAAGCGCTAAATCAAAAAAGCTTAGTCTCGAAATTTCTTTATCACAGTCTAGCTGACAGTGACGAGTGCAAAACTGTGGCCATAGATGATCGAAAAAGTTATCCTATTGCCGGTCCTATATTGCCTGAACCGTCAAAAGAAATTCCCGATCCTTCACAGGACCACAAGTACAACAGGAACGTAATATGGACGTTTGAGGATATTCAGATGTTGATAGGGACTGATATGCCGATTTTTGGAGGAGGTACACATCCTTGTGTGTCCCTACGGCTACGTGAAATGAGTAAACCAATCAATGTATTAACAGGAATCGATTACTGGTTAGATAATCTTATGTCGAATGTTCCCGAAGTTGTTATGTGCTACCATTTGAATGGGATTGTCCAAAAGTATGAGCTCATAAAGACGGAAGACTTACCCCGGCTTGATAATTCGAAATTTTCGCCCAGAGTTATAAGGGAAGTTGCTAAAAGTATATTGTCATTTTTAAAGTCGAATGCCACGAAAGCTGGTCACACTTATTGGCTTTTCAAACCCAAAGATGAAGATGTAGTAAAATTGTACGATTTAACATCGTTATGTACCAAGTACATTGTAGAAAAGGATGAAAATCCTTTTACTGTACCTGTGGCTATGCTTCTTTACCGTGTGGCAAGAAATATGAAACATTCTTGTGAAAAGCAACAACCAGGAACCATAAGAATGCTCTTAAAAAACTGCATCAAGCTCTTGTCAGAAGAAAAGTATCCTGAAATTGTTACTTCTTCCCATTATATGCTCTCAGATCTCTATTTACCAGCTGGCACAGATCCAGAAGCTCCAGGTTTCGATAAAGCATCAGAATCAGAATCGGAAAACGAATTTGTATATGACGAGGACGATGATGATGATAATGATACCGATTCTGCCACAAAAGTGCTTATTTTGGACTCTGACAATTTGCACGATAAGTTTATTAATCATTATAAAAAGCCGCAACCGATTTCTGGCACTGTGGAAGAGCGTTGTCTCCAAGCGGTGCACCACGTAGCACAGGGCTTAGCATGCCTCAAATATTTCCCACAAGATAATAACGAAAAAGAAGTCTCTCAAACTTATGAACAAGCCAATATAAAAATACCCAAATCTCACGAACCTATTCCTATGCCTTACGCTAGTTTAAATGAAGAAACTGTCTCTAAGAAAACTAGCAAGAAAGCTAACAAGAAACGCAAAGAAAAAGTGAAAAAGTACGAAACAGCCCTTATACCGGATACGACATCTCTCCAAAGTTCTACAAATGCCCTTTTGCTCAAGAACAAAATCGAGGCTCAGCCGTTACCAACCTGGCAAGAAAATTACGAGAACATATCGTGGAAGCAGCATTTGAAAACGCTTCTTTACGAGAAAATTGTCCTTGTTTACGCGACCCTCGCCGAACAGAATTATCTCAACGGCAACTATGGAAGCAGCCTGAGATACTTGGGACTTCTTGTGAGATGCCATCAGGTAATGCGAAGTCTCTTACACAACTCCAGCACCTTAATGGAAAACTGCCTGCTTGGTCGCACGGGAGACTGTTGCATTATGATGGTTCATAATTGGGATAAGGTAGACAAGTACCAGAATGAATTTCACAATCAAACTGAAGAGGATCAAAAAATGGTCGAGCAAATTGAAAAGGACGAACAGTTTTATGGGGTAAATTACTTAAATTTGAACGTCAAGTGCGTGCTGCTGTATGACATACGAACCGTAGAGCAAATGCTCATGAAGGGTGTGTATTCACGAAAATCTCTTGCTTTAGAAGTTAACTATTTTATATTTCAGGCGTGGAGTGTTACGAGGAAGCCCTCAAATATGACGAATCCAGTAGCATTCTACGACGTCTAGGTAACAGTCTCAATGAACTTGGTAACTATTATCTAAATCAAGTACATACTTCTGACTCGGTGCCTTTTATACTGGAATGTTGCGATAAAGCTGAGCCCTATCTTAAACGTGGATTAGAACTATTTGAGAAGGTGAAAGATGTCTCTAATATTGCATTGTTATATGCAAATTTGGGGCATTTAAATCGCGTTCTTGCCTTTGCCAATTCTCCAATTGAAAGGACCGAACTTACTGTTAAAGAAAAAGTCCATTTTAATAAAGCGTTTGTGAACTACAAGAAGGCCCTCCAGGTGCTCGGAGAGCGTTACCACTATCCCTACGTTTGGGACTCTGTTATGTGGGATTTGTGCTCGACATATTTCACTTTAGGAACTATTTTACATGAGAACCCCAGCAGCAAAGTGGTCAGTAGTTTTGTTTTATAAGTTTTATAATGAATAAAGAGACTTACTGATCTTTTGTTGTTTTACAGAGTAGGACAGAGGCTGAAAAAGAAGTAACCGAAATGTTCCATCAAGCTCTGAAATACTGCGATTTGGACGAGAACAATCCAAAATTCGTTGCGTTTCAGCAAAGAGCCGCCTCGATTCATTATCGTTTGGGATCCCTTTATCACAGCAGTGTCTGGAATTACACCAATGACATCACTAATAAGAAGAATGCCGTACATTTAGCAAAATTACATTATAGCAAGGCAGCCGCATTATTTTACGCACTTCTTGATGCCTTAAATTTCCTCACAGTACAAATGCAGAGGTTCGCATTACTAGAAAATTTAGGAGAATGTAAGTAGTTCAAACATTAATTTCCTTTAAGTTCATCTAACTTAAATTTCCTGCATTTCTTTTCAGCCGCTACGTCTTCTCAAACAAAGATCAATCATTATCACGACTGCCTCCAGATTTTGATCGAAGTTGGGCCCTTAATAGAACTTATAATACGCAAAGAAATAGATGTTGACTGCACCGCGACAAATGACAAAGACGAAGGCACATCTTTTAAAAGTATCAGTTCGCTTATAATGCTTCTAAAAGATCGAATACAATTTGTCCTGAAAACTTTATTAAAATTATCCATTTCAAAATCCACATCTAACAAAGATTACACAAAATCGGTGGCTGTATATAAAGCTTGCTACAGCTTGACGCTAAGTTTAGATAGCAAGATGGACTTCGAAGATTTCCTTGTTAAATTGCACCAAGTGATTACACAAATTGAAAAGAAAATTAAATCTCTCAAAGAAGAAGGTGTCGGCTCTAATTGACTGTTACATTGTAAAGTTATTGTTTTTTTAATTTATATTTGTAAGATATTATTTAATAAAACACGTCTTATTTATCTCTAAT
This sequence comes from Agrilus planipennis, assembly GCF_000699045.2. Taxonomy (NCBI): domain Eukaryota; kingdom Metazoa; phylum Arthropoda; class Insecta; order Coleoptera; family Buprestidae; genus Agrilus; species Agrilus planipennis. The sequence continues at coordinate 977,802 of NW_020438863.1, read as the reverse complement.
CTCTTGCAATTAACTTATTCAACATAAAACAAACAATGTATAAAACTTTATTTATTCATATAAAAGAATATCGAGATTAAAAAAGCTTATAATATATAATAATCCTCGAGCAAAAGTTTTATATTCTATTACAAAAAAATCGTCATTAAATTATATCCACGTCCATTAACTCTCTTACTGTTACATACTACAATCTAAATGGAACACTTATCTGATTTATGTTGGATCATGCTTGCTTTTTTTCGACAATTACACAGATTTGATTTTTCGAAATTATACCATTTAGGATTTCATTCGCATATCGATTCTGCTTACTTTTTTCTTTGTAATATTTGGCCAATGTGGTAAACGACTTTAATCTTCTTTTGTATTCCAGTATTACATGTTTGTATTTTTTCTTCAGTAACTTATATCTTCTTAAATTATTAATATACATCTCCTTCCAAAGTGTATGCCTGGAGTCTCCCTTGGACAATTTTGGTCGTTTCAAATTTCCATTTTTCGGCTTTGTAAAGATTTTGTTACAATCCTTGGGTGTTATAACACTCTTCGGTTCTGACATTTTATTTCAGTATTAAAATTTTATGTTATAATTCAAACCGTTTTTATTTCAAAATGTAAACAAATTATCTAGGTTATATTTACGATTGTTAGTCATCTACACTTAACTTCTTCTTCTTCTATTTCCAAAGTTGTCAAAAAAGAAGTGTTCATTTTGGACTTGACAACCACAAGCATGATTACTTTAGAATTAGTAATGTTTTTGATTCTTCTAAATATTTTTTTGTTGATGGCAAGAAAATGTTAAAGTTCATAAGAGAATTACATTTTCTTTTAGTATTTATACTAGCTATTACCTAAAATTTTACTCGAGAGGAATATTTCAGCTAGTACAGAGTGAATTTTATTTTATAAATTTGAAAAAAAGGCACAAAACATTTTTATTTTCAATTTCTATTTATTAAATTATTTGAGCTCATTTAAAATAAGAGTACAATATGAAGAATGATTTCTATAAAGACTAATCTACTTTTATTCTTTTTGTAATTCCTTTATCAACACTATATAACTTTTTTTATTCATCATCATATCATTTAAACTTAATTCAATGTCACATTCCTCGATATATTATTTTATTTGTGTATGTATGCATTTATTTATTTATTTATTTTGTTTTACTGTTTGTTATTAAACAAAGAATTTAACATAAACCATTAGTATTCACTAGATGAAAAATTCATAATCCTTCCAAATAAATAAGTACACGCGACTTAAACCAAATGCGCAACTTTTAGATGTTTTTCTGCCTAAATATGATGCAATTATAAGGAAATCCCAAACAGGATACCGTATTTAACAAAGGATAGAGGTGATTAAAATTCACAAGGCGTCGAAATACGAACTTGAATCACGTAAAATAGTAATACACGATACAAATCATCAAAGAAATCTATATTTGCAAATGATCTGCATTTTATGAGACTGTTTTCCGTCTTGATTCTCTATATAAACGAAAAATTGTAATACTGTTGTTAGAATATTTGAAAATCCGTGTGCGAAATTTCATTGATTCCTAAAATTCTCAACGATGAGAGCCATCCTTATGGTACGTAAATTTTTGTANATGTAAATATAAGTAGATACTCTCTTAACTGTGGAATTGCAACACTCGTTATGCTTATCGTTTCTATTTTACTATTTATCGAATCATTCTGTAAACACAACAATATTTGAACTGATGAAGTAACTTATTTTGCTAATTTTCGGCCTTCACAGTCACCCTTCAACATATAGAAAATATAGGTATTTTTTATTTTTTTATAGTTTACATTTAATTATTAAAAACAGTAAATTTTAAGTACAAGACAATAGTCAGATTTAAAGCAGTCTCATTTTCATCTCATTTTACCTATAATTTTTATGAGTTTATTAATGATCGAAAGTGTGTGCCTACAGAAACTAAAGACCAATTGGCTTTATAGCCTTCTGTTTTTACTCCTTAAATGTTGAGCTAAGGTTGAGAAGGTTCCTCTGATTTAAAATTTTATCAGACATAATGAGGTGAACCTTTCCAACTTTACATTGGTATAAATTTTATTGTCCTAGTCCAGAATGATGAATAATTTTGGCAATTTCGGAACGGCTAATGTGTTCTGAATCCCGATTGTACACGGGAAATTCATTATTCAATCTGAGGGATTCCCCGGCAAGTTGGTTGGCAATTTCGGGATTTTTGTAGAACGGGTTCAACAGTGAGGGGTGCAGCTGATTTTCGTACGAAGCCACTTCGAGAACTTTGAAATGGGGAGACGGTGGACTCTTAGCTGCTACATTGCCCGAATAATGGGGAGGTGACAATGGCAAAAAGGTACCTTCGTTACTACTGATGGCACTTGGATTTTGGGAAACCAAATTAAACGATGCAAACTGACAATAAACTGCATGAACCAAAACAAAGATCGTTATAGAGCATGCTCCTTTCATCATGTTCGATTGTCTGTATGAAAGAATAGTAAATTTGTGTAAATTACAGTTTTACAGGGAAGCGTTGGATGTTAAATCTTTTGTTATATTCTATACGTACCATAAAATTAATAAGTTCAAAACAAGGGCGATTAAAAAATCACGCACTTTTTGTGTAGTACCTTTGAAACAGTCACGATGTTCGGATATACCTAACGAAACGTCGAATGTAACGACATTATTTATATTAAATTTGCCTCTTATTCAAATATATTCAAGTCCTTGCTAAGAAATCAGGGCGAGAGGTCGACCTTGTCTCGTAGTAGAACAGAGTCATGGGCGTTCTAAATGGGGTAAGGTGTTGTGGAGCATAACTTAGCCTACATTCTACTTGTACGTAGATATATACAATACCTACACCATAAATACTCTACATATATCCTACCTATCTGTATAATTAATCATAAATCGTAAGCAATTCATGTGATACAGTGGAAACCAAAAATTACCAATTCACTAGGTACCCTTTTTTGTATTTATAAAGAACTGAGGAGACTGTTGCCACAAATATACAACCAACCTGTAACGAATCGAGACATGGGACAACAGAACCACGACAAAGTTTAAAGAAGATGGAGAATTAATACTTTAACCGAACAACAGACACCCCAAATAAGCAATAACGTTTAAATAAGTTTAAAAGAGGAGACCTTCGATCACGACTCTATCAAAATGTGTAATTATGTTGTGTGTGTGTGTGTTAATTAATTGATATTCTTTCTCTTCTGAAGGGAGAAGAGAAAGAATGAAGGCAGGAACGTGGTCCACGAATTGCTGAAAAAGAAAATAAAAAAGAAAGTTAGTACCATTGTTTAAAAAGATATTTGGTTGGACGTAAAGTATTTCTTTACTTACCGCTCGTGCTGGAACATATTCAAAAGTAAAAAATAAAACACATGTAATTTATTGTGAACCCACTGGTAGAGTGTTAGTACTGTATGTCCTTCATTACTTACAAAATCGGGGTAATTGTCAAGTTTAGATTGTGATACAAAAGACTGAAGTTTAGTATTTGAGTAGAGGAATACATTGGTGGGGGTCCAGGTTGCCAAAAACCTCTTCTCCATAGACAATACGTGGGAGAAAGGTTTATCTAATATTTTAAACGCCATGACTATTCCAAAACACCTGCCCCAACCGAACCATACAGCATCAGTCAAGCTCTTGTCCCATGGATTGTCTAAGGAGATGGGCGTAATTCACAGCTTTTGAATCAGGGGTTTCTACAACCCAGATCCCCACCAAATTGTTCCTCGACTCTTGAGCTTTCCATGGAGGTGTTACACTCCCTGGTGGGGATGGGATTAAATACTAAACTCCTCCCAAACAAAAATTTCTATATCTGCTCCTTGATTTATTTTAACTTTTAATATTTTATATACTATGAGTGTGTGCTTCAGATGGGTAGCATTAGTTTTGGTAAAAATGAGATTTTGAAAATGCAGGATGATTGAAATAAATTAATTTTGATAATCAATTAAAGAAAGTTGGTAGGACACCATCTGAGACATGAGAAGCAGAAACAGGAGTAAAGAGAAGTAGAGGTAGATCTCGGCTACATTACTCCAACACTTAACTTTTCAACAACACTGTCTTCTTTACTGCTCTGTTATATCCACTAGCTGAAAGAAATATCAGATAGACCCAACGAGTGACAAGTAAACATGCACAACATTTAATAAATTTGTAAAAAGTTTGTATGTATGTGGAACACAAAACCCAAGGGACAACGTGGACAAAACACCATGCATGTATTACAATCGTAATTTTAAATGTTCTCTATTTTATAACATCAGTTCATCAAAAAACAACAACAGATAGATATGGATATGTGATACGTTGTAAAGGACCTGAACCAACAGCTAATCATTATAAAACCCAAATGAGAATCAAAGTTTGACGTCACAGGCGCAGCACCTGCATACGTCGGTCCCTAACACGTGGAGCGTCTAAAGTGGGTAATAATGGACCAACAGAGGAGCCCAATAGTACACTAAATTACAGTTTGTAACTTATCTTATTGGGCACGAAAATCAAATATAGCCCCAAAGTAATAAAAATCAAAAATAGAAATATAAAAACTTGTCACTCAGGTCTATTTGAAGCAAAATTCATTAGTGACCTACTTTGAGGCGTCGGCTAGACCTTATAGGGTTCACCGAAACCTTAATCTATCCAGCGTTGGATGTCCAGGGTCCTCATCCTCTCCGTGTTGCTTGGTGGGAGGGGGAGCGAATGCTATGCGAGACTGGGTGGTGGTGGGGGACCATCGAGAAGCATCATATCAGTAGTGAAACGGTGTACTTGTAAGCTGTTAGTTTTTTATCCTGATTCTTACTTGGGTCGACTAGTACGTACGTTATAATCCTGAAACAAAAGGGGACAATTAACAACTCATCAAGAGTTACTGTTGAAATATGTAATGCACATTTGGTAGTTTTTGAAGGTCTCGTTGCTATAATATTATATATAAAAGAAGTTCTGAGTGTTGTCAGCACAGGGCAAAATAGTATTATGTAGTTAGGATCTGCAATTTCTTATGCGAAGTGTACGATGTGTTGCATACCTATTTACAAATAATTCCATTAAATTTAATTTTTCAAATAATTTTTAACATAAATAAAGTGATTAAACAAATTGTTCACTAGCCAAGGGAATTTCGACCAATCGAAATAATGACGCTAACAGTCTCGAGCTTACAGTGACTGATAGGGGGGAAGAACTTGTAACAATAATTAATATTTCTGAAAAATAAATGTTTAAAAGTTAGTATTGGCATAAAAAGATTTATTAAAACAAATGCTAATCTACTGAATGTTTTGCACCAAAATCCAGCAACACTTTTTATGTTAAATAATTGAAATTAATCAACATGTAACTATTGCTTTCGTTGGTCTTGTATTTCATTCAAATTTCAATGAATTTTTACTAACATCATTCGAAACATAGTGGGGCATCTTGGGTTCGAAAGAAGTAGTTTGTGAGAACAAAGTAAGGAATTATTCCAAAGTTTGCTTTTTTATCACAGAGTGCGTTGCAGTTTGTAAGCAGATTATTAGTAAAGTCCCCGTTATTAATTAAATTGATTAATCATTACTAATTAATCTACGACCATTAATTAATTTAATCTTTAACATGTCTACCTGTTTGTTTATTATTCTAAATTGTGGTCGTTGATTTGGTAAGATCCATATGATGTTAGTTGTAAAATACAAGTCTTCAAAATTAACTTTTAAAAGGTACAAAACTGATATTTTAATTTGTTTTATATTGAACATAAAACATTGAAGTTTGTTTTTTACCATAATAATTGTATGGAGAGAGGTCTAAGTATATTACTAATTTTATACAATTCATACCTAATATATGGAGTAGAAGCCTTTTTAGAAGTCCATATCATTTGAGTCCATCCCAGTTGGTTAGTGTAGGTGTTGCCATTACTTCGAAGGTGTATAATTTTCAGTCCAATTACTATAAAACACAAAAAATATCTTAGAAACTGATACAGTAGCCAGGAAGCCAACAACTTATCATTTTTATTACTTAATTTACATGTTTCTGATTTATGGGAAACAAGTGAATTTGGTAGAAAATTGTTTTTTGTTATTGTAAAAATGAGTAATTTTACAAATTCTAACTTCAAATCAGTAAAACAAGGACTGAAAGTCTGTTTTAATTACATGGTATTTAGAAGGGGTTTGTGAAACTGAATATTGGAATTAGTTGTGTAAAAACAAGTTAATCTCAATGTATACAATTAAAAGGAACATTTTTTCCATTCATTATTAAAACTATCAATTGTGTAAAATTTCTAACTTACAAAGTTATGACAGTGGATGGCAGCTTCAACAGAGATGTAGGGATGTCCTATTTCCTTTGTACTGAAGGAGGCTTTCAGCTTGATGTGAATTAAATCTTTGTAGTGGAGTATTGATGATATGTTGATGAAGTCTTACAATTAAAAACTAATAAAATCCATTCCAGTTACTACAAAAACAAAGGAAATGCCTTAAGAGTTGATTTTATACGATAACAGTTACGAAAATTAGTAAAACTTTGTCATTTTTATGCTTCGTATTACAGATGCCAAAGCACAACAAATTGTTATTTTGTAAAATGTTTTAATGGTTGACATCAGAGTACCTTCTTGTGTTGATTATATTGTTCTGTATGCTTTTGTTTTTTTGAAAACAAATGAATTTGTGACAAAATTCTAACTTTAAATTACTAAAACAACGAACGAAAATATGTTTTAAATGATATTTAGGAAATGCAATGCAATGTAGTTGTATTTGTATTGAGTTATCATGAAGATGTCCAAGTATCAAAATTTTACACTATCGTTAGAATATCAACAAATATATGAAGAAAAATCTTTGCAGTAGTCTTGCTTTGAAAAACTTAATGAATTTAGTACGTTACCAATACTATATTTACGGTTTTTCATAATTTTAATATTTATCATGGTATAGGTTACATTACTGAAAGTTTATCTTATAAAATCACGAAAATCCTTTAGGGGCGAAATAAAAAAATACATACCTCATGTAGCGGACTATTAAAAGAACGCGTTTTGATAAAAAAATCGTAGGGTCTTGCGTTTTCACTATAAGAAATTTCCAAAAATTGTGGAGCTAAGTTTGAGAGGAAAATTTTGTAAGAATGGCGTCACTTGAAAGATGCATTGTTGACCGACCAATCAGAGACGAGAGGGTTTCAATACCAACTTTTGGGGATTCAGGCGCGAAAGTTTTGAAATTTAATAAATGAATTTTTTTCTGGATTAATAAACATTTCAGGTTACCATTAATAGGGAGTTAACTTAATGTAATTGAAAATCAACATTTATTAATTGCGTCTACTTCTATTCTTATTTATTATTAAAAATAAGTTCTATAAGTTCCTACCTTATATAAGGGACAAACGAGGGGTGCAAGTCTCTATAGAAGGTATTGTTTCCTTTGCACATAAGTCTGTTTTAAATCCTTGTCGATCAAGTCTTTATAGTTGATTCATGTAGGTAGTAACTTCGTCTACAAAATTAAAAAACATTAGTTTTAATTCCAATTGGCATAAAAGTACAGAAACTGTCCTAGAAATGTATATAACAAACTAATCTAGATAGAAATGATTAATAAATTACTATATTTATTATTTATTATTATTTTAATA
>NW_020438863.1:965179-968285 GCF_000699045.2 Agrilus planipennis | reverse complement strand
TGTTTTTTTTTTTTTTTTTAATTAAATGTTTAACATTTTATTTCAGACTATGCTGTCCCTTACGTTGTTGGTTAAATTTCGAAATCAGTGCTTCTAGGGTCTGCTCAAAACATGTATTTACAAATCATATATAGTTTGTACTTTAATAAAATAGTACTTCTAATTTATGTCTGAGAAATAAATCTTTTGCATTTGATATGTTTGTTTAATTCATTTATGTTAATTTTTATTGGGTAAAAGAAATCGTTTATAAAAGTGAAGTACGTCCCTGCCACTTTTTAAAATTTCACTGAATGCGGTCCTGTGCATTGCAATATCATTAAACTAGTGAATTATGTACACATCTATTCCACGGTGTATTGTGTGTGGCCTAACAATATTTCTGAACTCGATCACGTATCAAATCATTTTTAACAGCTTTTTTTAATATTTAAAAGCTTCGGAGGGTTTATGAAACCTTATTAAATAAGTTCTTAAAGTTAAAAATAAAATACTACAGAATGAACTATTTGTGATAACAAGTTATCGCGAAGCAACATTTTAAAAAGAATAGTTATCGAGTTTTGAATTAGTGTACATAACCTTTAACCTGTGCTGCGAGGATTTGTAAATAAAAGAATAATAAATAATTATAAATAGAATGATGGCAAATGAGTTTCCCGTGCATTTGCATTTTTCTCAGACGAATATGGGAAATCAGTTAAATTTTGGCGTGTTACAGACCGAAAATTTTGGCGACGTGGACAGAAGTGGAATCAGGAACAATTCCAGAATGATGTTGAAGGAACAGAACATTCATGTTAAAGACACCAATTATAACGTTAACAACTTTCGATTTCCGATTAATCTTAGTTATATGGAATGTCGAAACGATTTGGAAAATAGGAGTGTGAATGAAATGGACAATTACAACTTGCAAATAGATGGTTCAACGGATAACAAAATGTTACCACATTTTCAGTTATCTACACTTAATAACAGAGTCAATGGAGTTAGAAATTGTAAGCAGAAGCTGAAAGAAAATTTTAGGTCAAAAACATCTCAGGGCTATGAAAGTGACGAAAGTTGTGCATCTCAGGCATCAGACAAAAATGGTGAGTAAAGTTTAAATTAAGAAATAACAGCCCCCTTTCTTATGTTAAGCATTATAAAACTATGTGATAAAGATATTGCACAAACAGGGAGGTATTTTATCTGATAACTAAGAGGTGTACAAATTCATTTTGCATAAATAATTTCATTGCAGTTAATGCTTGTATTTTTTATTGGTAACGTTTATATTGCCAATTTTATGAATATTTGAAAAATAAACGATTATTAGATAAACTGTTTTTCAGAAGGCAAAAGTAAAATTCTAAGAGACAATTGTCGTTTACAAAAAGCATTTATTTACAATCGTTGCAACAGTCCAAACTTTTATTTGCATCCTTTCACTCCTCAACAACCCAATAGCAATTACAATAGAACCAGGTGAGTAAAAGACAATTATAAAAATAAAAAAGATATTATTTAGTCATGACTAGGTGTTATTCAAATTCCATCACCAGACCAGTAAGAAATAAGAAACACTCATCATCGGATGATATGGTAAGACGAGTTCACGGTTTAATGGAAAGGTTTACATCCAGGGCTAACACTTTACTGTTAAATCCCATAATGGGCTTTCACAAAAGCGGTAGCCCGTGGGACGAGCTGGACCAAAGCATTTGGGAAACGTATCACACAAGAGTACAAAAGAAAGAGAAATATATACAGAAATTGCAACTGTGGAGTAAACTCTATCTTCACATAGGTGTAAGTCGTAATAAAGCAGAGAAGAGAATCAATTACCTGCAGATATTGATTTTACAGAATTTATTAGATCGTTTCGGTCTCTTCATGGTTGGCTCGACCATGTCTGGTTTAGCTACAGACAACAGCGACATCGATATGTGCCTCCTAGTGCGGACATTTTCAAACGATCCTCGAAGCGATTCTGTACGATACTTGGACCTTATACGCAGTTATTTGTTGCAGTGTGGTAAGCACAAGTTAATCTTGATTTAATTTATGCGACTTGTGGATAAAATTGTTCGATAATACATACAGATTTCGTCACATCACCGGAAGTAATACATGCCAAGGTACCAATCCTAAAGTTCATGGATTCAGAGAAACGATTCGAAATCGACTTAAACTGTAACAATTCGGTAGGCATTCGTAATACTCACTTGTTACACTGTTATGCTCATTTGGACTGGCGTGTGCAACCTCTAGTCATTATAGTTAAGTTGTGGGCTCAAGTTAATCACATTAACGACGCCAAAAACATGACAATATCCAGTTACTCACTTGCCCTCATGGTCATACATTATCTTCAGTGTAAGTGTTATTTATTTCTCATAATATTGTTTGATCATTTCGTTATTTTGATATTTATGTGAAATATTCTAGGCGGTGTTACTCCACCGGTTATTCCCTGTTTGCACGGTCTTTATCCGGATAAATTTAGTCCGGACATCGAAATACACAACATAGACGTGCAAGAAGAACTACCGCCGTTCTTTTCGGACAACAAACAGTCTCTCGGTGAATTGTTGGTCGGCTTTTTACATTATTACACCTTTTTTGATTACGATTCGTACGCTATTTCGGTACGTTTGGGTTCTTACGTGCCAATTGATGAGTGTCGGTACGCTCGCGCTCCCAAAAACGATCCTCATCAATGGAAATGTCTGTGCATTGAAGAACCTTTTGATCTTACGAATACGGCGCGTTCCGTTTACGACCTTGAGACATTTAAAAGAATCAAGAGGGTTTTTCACAGTTCATACGCTAAAGTAATACAAACAAAAAGACTAGAGTCGGTTGTTGTAGAAAACCAAAGATGACAAACCAAAGCAATAACATAGCTCTTCTTGCGTTATAATACATGAATGCCTTTTGACGAAATTTCGCTGGGGCCTTCATTTTGCACGCGTTTTTGATTAGTTTTTGTATTCTTGTTTAAGGCTAAAAATTTTTCACATAGGTGATTGTGCAAGCTGATTTTTGCATTATTATTATCATCACTAAAAATTATTTTGAACCAATTTTTTCTTATATACTTATTACTTATATATTTTTT
>NW_020438863.1:949007-965048 GCF_000699045.2 Agrilus planipennis | reverse complement strand
ATTTATTAAAAAAATGTATAAAAAAATCAAAAATAATCATAAAAACTCGCAGAGGACATTTATAAAAACTCTCGTGAGTGAAAAAACAGTATTCTAAGTATTAAGTTGTAACTACTCATTATTTAATCGTTAAGAAAATTAGAAGTAAGCGAAAAAGATGAAAACACAAATCTTGTTAATTTTATACATTATTCAAGTGAAGGATTGAAAGAATTTGTAATGTCGTGACTGTCGAATACATATCACACATTAACGGGTATCATCACCTTCCTGTATTAATTAAATTCTACTTTTAATTACCCGTTCGGACAACAGAGAACGAACAGCATTAACTCAAATGATATGCATTTTGTATTGTTTCTCTTTGTTTGCAATTGAACAAAAAAAAACAAAGATAAAAAAAGGAATTACTTTACAGACATTGAAAACGGTAGCTTTTCAACAAAAAAATAAAAAATAAAAAAGAACCAAAAAAATAATTCTTAATATCCTCACAATTTATGTTTAGTGATTTAATATTACAATTAGTCTTTCGTGCCAAACGTTATATTATTAAAATATTTTGTTAAAAAGATGCCAAAAAAATATTTATTATATGTTATACATAATAATTCTTATTATCATCAAGTATTTATTGTAAATACTTAACACCGATCTGTGTCCAAATGTGATCGATATTTGTATATTGTATATTTTTAATTCGTGCAAAATACTTAATAAGAATCGTGTAAGAATTTCGATTAAGAATTTGTGATATTACTTTATGAACTTAGTTGAACTTACATGAATAATACGTGAAGCTTTAATTGTGAGGCCCAAGCATGTTTACAATAAGAACGAATCGTTATTTCTTTCTTTTTACCATTATAAAAAAGAATATTCAAGTCAAAATGTATTCTAAACATAATATTTCGTGTTTGTATTCAACTCTTGTAAACGTTTGTAGGTATATGCCTGTTGTGTAATAATATTTAAAATTCTCTAAAGCCTTAAATAACATCGAAATTAAATTGATGCATGTAAATATATAATAGTTAAAGTTTATTATTATGTAAATCATGATCTCAGTGTGTTATATATATATTTTTCATTAATTTAAGTATATTATTTCTTAAAAAGCGGAGGCTTTCACGTCCGGCGTTATCTGAAGAGTGTTCGATATTTGGGCTCGATTTAGCTGACTCAGGATAGATTCTCCTCCTTTAACGAGTTCATGGATGGAATAGTTTATCTTACGTTTCGTCAATTGCTTTAGTTAGCATCCTCAGGAAACATAGTCAGGGCGTAAAATATATCGCTGCGGTTGTGTTAAGGCTGTCCTAGTCGCATTCCGTGAGGATTTCAAGTACAGCAGCTGACGAAACGTCGAACAGACGACTCCATTCGCGGTCTTACGAGGAGAATGAATCCCTGGACTGTGGCCATCAAGCCCAAAAATAGAACTATCAGTATATTAGTTTTCATTACATTAAGGTCTAACTATTTATTAGACAATATTAATATCGGAACAATAAATGTTACAATAATTACATATTTATTGTAAAGGAACTATTTGTCGGCTGAAATACATCTTATTTTCCTATTTCGAAAACATAAACAGCTTATTGTATTATAATTACATATTGCAGTAGTTGTTATTTTTTGATTATTCGAACAAAAAAAACATTAATTTGTTAGCACAAGAAGACGAAACTTGAATCTTTTTTTCAATCAATATTATTATATAGCTGTAATAATAATGAAGCAAAAATAGCCGTTTTTGCTTAATTAAAATAAGTAAATAATTATTTTGTACAAACATGCTTCTTATTTATTTGTATATACATGTGATGAATTAAAAACAAAAAAGTTTGTACCTACGTTGTAAACGAAACATATACCATATACAAATAAAGTTAATTGTTTTATTTGATTATATGAGTAGTTAAGTATTACAAATTTATCCCCCAATCCCTAGCTTAAACGTAATTGAACTTATTTTACTGTGCAAAAAATTGTTAAACGCTCGTAAGTTAAGAAATTACTTTATTAACAGTGAAGAAAGGTTGAAATCTATTAATAATTCAAAAAGATGGTCAAGAAGCGGGACTTTCCCTTGTATATTTCGAAAATTTGAATGCGAACTGATCATTTAGGTTTCACCAAATTGAATCAAACTTATTTGATTGAAAAATCTTTGACAGTGACAGCTATAAAAATGTCATAATAATAATATCAATAACAGGATAACAAAAACAATCTGTTAATGTCGAGATTTTTTTTGAATTTATTCATATTCCCTAATACGCCTAATACTGCGCCCAGTTAGACAGGAACAGAGATGTTTTACCATCAATTATAATATTTTTAAGGTTAAATTGTACATGAATTGAAGAGAATGTCTAAGACTCGAATGATGCCAATCTTTGGGACTATTCCGTCCTGCTATACGTTTAAACGCCTAGAAGAACGAAGAAATAGGGCAAAGGCACTTAAGTTGGACAATAACAGAAAACCCGATAAACCTGAAGACTTTATATCGTACGAAGATAGTGACAGTGAAGAAGACTCTCCAACGACAACACATGAAAGTTTAAGTACGTCTTACAATTTTGTGGACTATGTTAGACACAGAGAAATGCAGAGTAGAAACGTGAGGACTCTTAGTCAAGATTATGGTTCACGACATATGTTAACTCATGAGATGTTTAAAGAAAGCCCCATTAATTTGGGGAACATGAATAAAGTGTTTTGTTCACAGTGGTTGAGTGATAGACAAGTAGCATTTGGTACTAAGTGTAATAAGGTACATGTGTATATTTTAATGAGAATTATTAAAAATATGCATTTGTTTCTAGTTAATGGTATATGATGTAACTACACATTCCTTAGATCAAATACCCTCTCTTGTTAGCAGAAGAGATTCCTTAGGAAATGATCAACAACAGTGTGGAATACATTCAATACAAATAAATCCTTCACGTTCATTGTTAGCTACAGGAGCTCGTAATACATGTGATATAGCTGTGTACACTCTACCAACACTAGATCCAGTTTGTGTAGGGGAAAATGCCCATCGAGATTGGGTACATTTATTATTAAACTACCTAGTGTAATGTATATATATGTTTTAAAATTTAGGTGTTTGATTTATGTTGGTTGGATGATGAGTTTCTTGTGTCTGGTTCAAGAGATTCAAAGGTTGCTCTGTGGAGAATTACGTCAGATATGCTAGAAAACAAACACGAGATTCCCTCCTACCATCACGTTTCTGCAGTAGCAGTAAAAGAGTGTCGAAATGCTCAAAAAGTATTTTTACTGATACATGTATTTTTCCATTTTATTATTTAAAAATTTAAGGTCAGAGCACTGGCTTTTAATAAACACTACGAGGAGATAGCGGCATTGTCTTTAAACGGTTACATTCATGTGTGGAATGCAGAGACCTTTAGACAGAAAATATCTCGAAAGCTACCCTCTTCACAAGAAAATGTTTGCTTAGCTGTACAAAATACAGGACTGTATGCCGTTGGATGCAGATCGTATACGTTGTTATTGGACTGCAGGACATTACAGGTGTTAAATTTTAAATCGCACAATTTTGATACAACTTCAAAGTAATAAATATCTCTCTTCTTTAGGCTGTTAAAAAGGTATCATCAAGATATTCTGGTTGTGGTATAAGGTCAGTAAGTTTTGAGGGGGACGTTTTAACGGTTGGCACCGGGTTGGGGATGTTAATGTTTTATGACTTGAAAGCAGGAAAGTACCTAGAGTCCAGTATTAATTCATCGAGGACCGTTGTTCTTAAAGCTAGCAAAGGATACGTTGTAAGTAAAACGACTTTCTTATAATGAGTATTTGTAAGTATACAATTAATTTTAAGTACCCTGACGAAGAGTATGTGGACAACGTTCAAAACGTTAAATATGTACCGACAATTTACACACACTGTTACGATTCAAGCGGGACGAGATTGTTTACTGCGGGGGGACCTTTACCTGCTACACTGACAGGCAATTATGCTGGTTTATGGCAATAATTGCACACTATAGGTAAAGTAAGCTAATTTCTGTACAGCGAGGTAACTGATTTAACGCATAGCAGGAGATCTAAAGGTGAATAATTCCCATTATGTCTAGGTGAAAGTCAATGCAACTAATAATTTGTGTTTTGTGCTGTAGATTTAAAGTACACTTTAGCATTTTAACGTGGTCTTGAAGTTTTAATTTGTATATACAATTTTTATTATTTTAAAAATTCAAGTTTTCTATGTTAATGAAGTATTGTAAATGATTATACATTAAGCATGTAACTTTAAATAAATACATTTTAAAATAAAACAGTTGTTTGTCGTGTGCAATAAAATTAAAATTATTTATTGAAGAAATAAATAAAAACACAAAGTAGAAGTAACAATCGTTTCTTTAATGTAGCTACATCAACAATTCTACAGTTAAAGAATGAAAAAGAAACCTGAAGAAACCACGTGTTTGACTAGGTACCTGCCCAAAGTCTGTTATTTTTTTCATCACAAAAAGTCTTGAAATGGGAATAAAATAAGGGATGGAGGACGTCCACTCAGCGTGTATCACAGGGTAAATAAAGGAAAATACTGTGAAATAAAAATGGCCAGTTTAAAAATACGGAGCCACTTTTTTTAAACATACCACTCATTTTAACACTATTACTTATTTAAAAAATGCTCATATAAAATTAAAAAAAGACTACCGTTATGTTAATTGAAATGTTGTATTTATTATAACAAAAGTTTTTTTGCTTTTCAAAGCTCTACTTCTTCTTAGTTAATTATATTTGAACTAACGTCNCTTCACCGTTGGCACAACACAACGAAAGTTTATTCCTCTTTAATTTTTTTAATATTTGACAATGTCACAGAGAGTCCGTGTCCCTGACGGCTACGTTGCGACGACACTTAATTATTAATTTTTTTCTTTTCATTTTTCTTTTTGTACACACGTTAATTCAAACTCAACGCACACGCAAAAATAACGACGACGTAGACGAACGACAACTGTTACTTTACTCAAAATTTTTCTTTTCTTTTTATCCAATAACTAAACTATTGTATTGTTACATTTCTATCATAGTAGCAATTACCGTTATTATTATTTTGTTTTTTTTCTGTGTTGTAATAATATATAGATTAATAATTTATTTTTATTCATTTCTTAATATATATAAATATTCCTCTTCGTCTCCTTCTTTTTCTTCATTTCATTGCTAATCCCGCTGTTATTTTCTTTTGTTTATGTATTTCGTGTTGTATTTATTTGTTTACGTTACTGTAGGCCATTCTAGCCTGCGTGAGGGCTGTGTGTTAATGTGTGAATGTGTTTTTGCGAATGGATGGAAACGACAGAAAAAAAACTGTACCACAACGCAACGCAATGCAATCATTATACGCGTTCGTTGTGGTAACAGTTTAACAAGTGACAATTATGGTTTGACGCAACGGAGGACGGGTCGTGAATTGGGGAGACAAAGTAGGGGGAATAATACAAGGGCAACGAAGACGACGATAACGATGATGACGACGACGGCGTAAAGGGTGGCGGCTGTTGTTTGTAGCAGTAATAGTAGTAATAGTAATAATAGTAATAACGATGGCGATAGTGTTGGAGCGGCTAGCGACGGCTGTTATATGTGTTGTTAATAGATCCTCCGCTACCACGGTTCGGTCCCCCACCGCCTCCACTCGGTCCTCTGTTAAAGCTGTTGGTGCGACCACCGCCACCAGGAGCACTGCTTCCGGGTCGTGGACCTCCAGGGCCGCCGCTACCTCCAGGACCACGTCTCGGTATACCGCCGCCACTCCCGTTGTCTCGTGGTCGTGGCTGTATGCTGCCACTATTGTCTGCACCGCTTCCTATTCTGTTGCCGCTCCCGTATGATGGTCTGTCTTTCACCTTTTTCTCTTCTACGTTCAGTGTAACGCCGGTTTTATCATTGTGCGGGTAGTGCAGGGGCTATAATTGTACAAAGAAAAAAAAAAAGGACGCACGGTCAAACGAGGGTCATGAAAGTATTTCTTGTAAATTGGGGTTTTTCTATCATGTTAGTTACCAATTAGTTAAGAGTTACTTACTTTGGCAGCCAAACAATTCTGCACGGCCTCTTGTGACTCGTACGTGATAAATCCGTAATTGGGCGGGGCACGAGCGCCGGGAATTCCCGGTTGTTTGCTTTGTTTGCTCAGAATCCGTAAGTCCACTATCGTTCCAAATTGGGCGAAAATTTCGCGTATTTCTTCCTCTCTAGCAGTGTGGGGCAAATTGCCCAAGAACAGCTGGTTGCTGTCGTTGTGTGAATTTTGGGATTTCCTGCGATCTTCTAAAGTAAAAGCAACATTTGAATGGACAATATAACTGAACAGAACAGGGGATATAGAATCACTTTAACTAAATAAACAATTAATAACACGTCATTTATATGTAGTAATTTTTATAAAAGATTTTTACCGAAGTTAAAGTTGTCGTCGTTGAAACTATTTCGTCCTGGTTGTCCGCCACTTCCTGTTCTTTGAGAGTCTTGTCTGGGTATTCCCTGTTGTTGGCTTCTGCGTGGTCCTCGTTGCGCCTGTTGTCCACCCAAAGGATAATTTGTTGCGGTTCCTGTGCCATTGCCGTTATTTCCAACTGAGCCGTTATTTCGCGGTCCTGTCGAATTGGTTGAACCAGACTGGAAATCCCGGCTCTCGTACCGGTTCTGAATAAGAGGCTGTAAAGAAAATTACGGAATGAAAATCAATTTTTATACGAAATAACAGAGAAAAATGCTTACAGGCGAAAGAGACTTTGGAGGCGGGTTGATGTAGTTGCTAGTCGGGGTAACGTTAGATCCTGTGACTCCACCACCCGATTTTAACAGGGTGGCGTAGGTTTTAGGCTCACTTGAAGCAGCTGCAGTAGATTATAATGCCATTATAAATTAGCACAATTGGTGTTTTTTATTTAAGTACATATTTTTAAATATGTACAATTAAATAAATTTTAATTAAACAAAACGTAAGTTCATTTATGTATATCTTTATAGCAATTTGTTATAATGGTGATGAAATAAATAAATAAATAAAAATATTTATATTTTGACGAGAGATAGAAAACAGATCAATGTATATCATCTAATCATACCTGATTCTAAAGGTGGTTCTTGTGATTCTTCAACAGTTACTTCAGACGATTCATTGAAATCGGTGGTACCAAGTTGTTCAGCTGTATTTGTAATAGTTTCTTCTTCAGACAGCTGAGACAACTGTTGTAAAGGTTGTTGGGGCTCATCAACAGGTGCGACTGGCATTGGAGGTGCAGTGGCATTTCCTATCATACCTGTTGCCTGCAGTGCTCCCATCGGAGTCCCAAGACCTTGGGTTTGTCCCGACGATGGAATATGAGGCTGAGGCACTTGCCCTTTAAGAAAAAAAAGAACGTAAATATGTAAGAAACAATAAGTTCGTATTTTCAATAAAAGAAAATGGGATTTTTTTTACCAGAAATAACGGGAAGATCATCGGGGTGTACCACCCCGTTGACGGCGGGAATAGGTGGTTGTGGGGAGATAACTGGTGGCGGCTGGGCGTGGTGTTGGGGCACTGGGGGGATATTAGATTGCAGGGGAGTATTGGGACTGTAATAGGTAGGGATTGGTTGGGGGGAAATTTGGGCTACATCTCCCATTCCCACTTGTCTGTCTTGGTTTAAATCGTCCTCGTTTTCCGAACGATTTTCTGGTTCACATTCGTCGTCTGAAACGATCTCGTCCTAAAAATAAGTAATATAAAAATACAATACATGTACTTAATGCAATAAAATATAAAAGTTACCTGGTAACGGAAAATGTCATTGTGCACATAGTATTTTTTAGGGCTTTGCGCGGCCAAGACGAAGGTCTGAGTGAACCTCCTCATTGGCTGTCCGGCGTTGGAGAGCTCTCCCGTCACCTGGACCACAACTCCATTTCCTAGTGTGGCCTGAGCATCCACCTGCGTGATTTTTGCGTGGCAATCGCGAAAATTAAGCTGTTGGATTTTCTGGTGAATTTGTTTTTGTCCAACCATCGGACTCGTCTCTCGGTTTGGAGGGTCGAGACCGCCATGGACAAATGAGGACTGGTTGTTATAAAATCTAAAAGTAGTAGAATCATAAATATCACTACAAACAATAAAATTTACTGTGCAATATATGCAAACATTGAACACTTCATGATAAAATACACTTATCTATGCATGAATCATAATTACAAAGGCTTTCTTTTAAATATTCTATTGTCAGTTACATCATCATTGAATGTAAATCAATATATGCATATTATCCGGCTAGCTACATATCTTATAATTTAATTCCCAGTATTTTTTTTCATAGAAAATATAAGCAGACAAATCCAGAAGCAATTTAAGTCAATTAGATCCCAATCACTAATATAAAAAATACAAGTAACAAAACAAATTTTATTACGTGTTAAATAAAGGTCAAGATAATTGATGAATTAATTATTTGCATGTACCTATCTGAACAGAACTTTTTATAGATAAGTATTAAGACAATGTGATATCGAAGCACAAATTATTCTCAAAGAATGAATTTCAAATAACAGAAAATTAGCTATACATGTAGTATATTGTAGTAGATCTATGTGAAATTGTAAAAATAAATAAGATAGATGGTTTAATTACCTATGTAAATGTGTCGGTGCCCTATTCAGCAGAGTGTAGTATTGTCTTACAAATTCACGTCCAACGCTTTGGGGTGATGGGGGAGCTTCCATGACCATTCCTGCTTTTGTAAGCACAGAATATCAGAATTTAAGAGCCAATTGCGATATAATACGCAATTAACCGAGTGTACAAAGGCTGGTTGCAATTATGTTGAGATCTGCAAGAAAGAATATAATGCTTTAAAACTCGTGCTTTTTATACACTATGATAAAATTTAAATAGACTAACAAAGAAAATCACATTTGTGAACCGTTAAAATGCTTGGAATTATCTGACAAACGTTCATAACCAAACACAATATATTAAAGTTAAAAGGCGTTTCCATGAATCAAACAACGAGGGGCTGCTTTTTGCAAATATTATCAGCACTCTTCAAAGAGAATTGGAGGAAATTCGGGAACTCAGGTAGTAAAAACAAATGTCGAAATATTAAATCATCCATACACCTACCTGTAATGTTTAGATGTTTTTGTGTTGTTGGGAATCGTAGCAGCTATTGAATGTTTTATGGTGATTAGTGTTCAGAAAACACCGAAAAATGGACACTAACCGCAAAACGACGGGTGTAAACTTCGCGAATTAGTCGTGTTGTTTCAGTTTTTTGCCACAACGTGCTCTGGCGCTTCCTACATACATCATTTCGTACTCTCGTCCTCTACCTCTGGATTCGAGATTATAAAATTAATAACGCGCATGTGTCATTAGCTGCCAACTGCGAACATAGCACCAATTCTAAAAGATTTAAAAAATTGTTTTTTTAATTTGCGTTAATTAACCAATTATGGGGTAAAAATTGCAATATTAACATACAATATGAAACAAATTATCATACTTTAAGTATATTCTAATTTTGAAAGAGTTTGTTTGTGTAGATATGTATGTTTCCGTTTTAAAGTAGAACTCTGTAGAATTATGGTACTTTTTATCCAGTGGCGTATCATCCAGGTACTTTTTTCCAATAGCGTAACTAATAGGAAAACTTCTGTAATACTTTACTCTGTTAAAGAAATAATATAAGGTTCTTTGTAAATACATTTATATATTTCTCATATAAGAAATAACACATTCTTTTATGAATTTTAGTATTCTTCTATTTTTCAGGGTAATACAAAGTAGAATAAAATACATTTTTGTCTAATGTATAACATTTTATTTTATTAATAAAGTTGTACAATTCATTTACAAATTAACTTACATTTGTAAATACTTCTTATGTCATTAAATACAGTAGTAGAGGTAAATTCCCAACAGATTCCTTTTCCATTCTTCCAATATTATAATTACTTATTATTAATTAGGACAATAGGTTTAAAATTATATTTTTGTTTATAATACTGCATTTCACTGCTTTCTCTTGTTTGTTCTTTTGTATTATATCGGAAGAAAAGTAAAAAATACATTTTTATGACCACAATATCAATTATATCACAGTCATACGATTAAATTTAAGATAATTATCATTTAACCAGTTTTAATATAGGTTCAGTCGAGTTTAGTTTTGTCAAATTATCTATAACGAGTGTTGTTTTTGAAATGCATTCATATAGTTTACTAATAATTCTACTTCTTCGTACGTAACTGCGTTATAAAGGGATGCTCTCATGCCACCGACCAATCTAAAACAAACAATCAGTAATTAACATTTCTAATTAAACGAGTCTATGTTTACTTAATAAAATTAATTGGTATTTTACATATTTATTAACACGTGAAACTTCTGGTACGTTTTTCGGTACTTATTTTTTAAATGAGGGGAAAAACAGGTATTGTGTAATAAATGTGCACAAAATAAAAACTATTTGTGTACGTAACAATTAAGGAAAGCAAAATTCAATTACTTTATGATATTAAAAGTAGTAGAAAATACTCTTAAGTTTGATGACCTTTGCAAACAGCATAAGTGGTGGAATACACGCATGTCATGTGGGCGGCCTAACTTTTCTTTTTCGACCCATGCAATACTTTTCTTTTTTTTTTCTTTAATTGGTGTGTAAGTGTTTAATTTCCTTTTTCTATTGTTTTAAATCATTTCTTTTACCTGTGTCCTTTCAATTGGTACATCTCAAGCTTTTCGGCACCTTGTAAAAATAATTTTTCTAACTTTTCGTCCCCGTTGGGTCCTCCAACCCTGAAGGGTATATTTATTCTGCTACGAATTTCCTCGTCCACAGGACTCGAATAGAATTTGTTCGAGTTGTGAATTGTGTTGTACAAAAGTTGACTTTTTGCGATGGCTCTTCTTTCCATCTCTTCAACCCCTCCGTTCTTCTTGACCCACTGTAAAACCTTCTCCATTACATAAACCCTGGATAGCAAAACAAGATTATTAAACAAGTTGTTAGCAATTTAAACTTGATTTTATTATTACGAGAAGGTGGTTGGTGTATTGTGAATAGAATTCATGTCGCTGACGTGGCCATAGTCGAGTATGGTGGGGCAGCATGGAAGGGGGTTTCCCATAAGATCTTCCCTAACAATTACAATGGTTACTCCTGAGGGTCCTAGGTTCTTTTGGGTGCCACCGAATATGATGCCATACTGCAAAAAAAAACAATTTTTAATATCTTTTTGTTGTTAAAGTAATTTAAGAAAATACCTTAGAAATGTCCACCCTTTGGGTCATAAGACTGGAGGACATGTCACATACAATGGGTACGTTACCAGTTTGGCGAATATTTTGGATGGTAATTCCTGTAATAAAAATTATGGTGAATTATGTACCACATAATCTAAAAAATAAGTTTTTACTAACCATCGACAGTTTCGTTATGGCAATAATAAAAGTAGGAGGCTTCTGGGTCCAATTTCCATGTGGAGGGGTGCGGGGCAGTGCCGGGCTTTGTTGATTTGGGGGCCACCAGATTGACTTTACCAAACTTTGCTGCTTCTTTCGACGCTTTCCCAGACCAAATGCCTGAAATTAAAAATCTTTTATAAAATCTATTAAAACAGAGGGATGAAAATTTGTTTACCTGTCACTAGATAATCAGCTTTACCACTTCTGCCCATTAAATTGAGTGCTACTGATGCAAAAGCCCCTGTGCCACCCCCTTGCATCAGTAATATTTTGTAATTGTCTGGCACATATCTGAAATAAAATAAATAAATAATAATTAACATTTTTAANACGTTGTCCTATCATCGCTATCACAAGAAACGCAAGGACAGCACGACAGGCTCATCTATTCAGGGCGATACTTCCTTTAGTGTACAAAGGTACCTACTAATTTATTAAATAAAACATTAAAACCCAACGTGTGTCGTAAAAAATCTAAACCGTGTTTCGTAAATGCCATCTTTGTTTAGAGGGGATGCGAATAGTTACAATAATTGTGTTTTATTGAATTGCCATCGACCAATACTGGATAATCAATTACCCATTTTATTTTACAGAGGAACGATGCAGCGACTGGTTGAAAGACGTCGACAACAGGGTTCAGTATGGAATAACTTTTGGTAAAGTAAGAGGATGTATTAGTTCAGGAGATCCCGTTGTTGTTATTACAGGATGGAAACAGGGTTCTGGATACACCAACACCCTACGTATAGTGTATGTTTCTGAAGTACCCGAAACAATAGTTTTATAATTGCATATTCTTTTACATTTAAGTAGGTAACTAATAAAAGCATTTTTTTAACGTCGTGTTCTTTATGTTTACAGTTACGTGGATTAAACGAGGACTTGTTTTATAGGCAACAAATTCCATGTTTAGAATTAATATCTATAAAAAAGCTATTCGTCGTAATACCATCGCAGCCATGGTTTAAATAAAATAAAAAATATTTATTTAAAAAAAACTGTAAAACTAAGAAATGAAGTATTAACTTGTATATATAAAAGATATTGACAAACGTTTTCATAAATTGCTTATGCTATTAATTATTAATAACTTTATATGTATGGCCTTATTGTATAGCAATGACAATGACCCATGAATATGTATAACTGTAAACGTCAAGCACAAATTATTTTATCGTTGTAACTTGTTCACAAAACTGCGATCTTACAAAGTTTCACGTAATTTCAAATTAATAAAAAATATTTTTTTACATTTCCCTAAATCGGGCACACATTTGTTATTTGTCCATGCTTAAACCGTTTAATGTATGATTGGTACCTAATTTTTGTAAAGAACGGGGACGATAATAAGATGTTTATTTGCTGGGGGTCTTCTAAAATGAGGCGTCAACATGTTTTCTTGTTTTTTACGTTGAAAACAAACAAGTACAATTATTGAAGGGCAACCATCATAAGAATGCGTAAAAAAAGAACGTAGAATATGACGTATGTAA
The DNA here is from genome assembly GCF_000699045.2 of Agrilus planipennis. Taxonomy (NCBI): domain Eukaryota; kingdom Metazoa; phylum Arthropoda; class Insecta; order Coleoptera; family Buprestidae; genus Agrilus; species Agrilus planipennis. Next base: position 952,042 of record NW_020438863.1, on the reverse strand, counting down.
TTTTTTAAACTTTTCCATATTAATACTTAAAATAACAAATAGAAAATATTTTTTTTTAATAATCAAAAGAGACAAGCGGGAAACAGAATGAAAAAAAAACTGTTCGTTCTCAGGAATCCTACTGTTTACCTTGTACCTACCGGTTGGGTTTTATTCCACAAAAATAATTTTCTTTTGATTGTACACGCAGTTTTCTAACTAACGAAAAATTGCAAAAAAGTTTCTTAAAGTTTGGGGTTTACGAATAATCCTTAATACGAAAAATTCAAAAAATAAATCGGTCAAACTTACTTCCAAAGGCAACTTAGCAGGTCCGGCTCCAAAATTAAGAACCCTTTTGTTGTAATTGATATTGGAAGACATCTTCTTAACGTTTAATAAAATACAGTGGTATACTTTCGATTACGAGAAGGCACTATTAATTTAAAACACTGCAATCACTTTAATTACTGTTACTTAGCAGGTCTGTTGCTCGTCGAGAACTTGCTCGAACTGTTTGAGGTAATGTCAACGGCCAAATATTATAATTTATAAAGTAGAATGGTTGTTTATGTTTTCGAACACATGTTCTCGTGATATTACATCAGCATTGAAATGATATTCTTGCGTTTGTATGTATACCAGATTGTGTAACAAGTAATAAGAATGATAAGGAGAGAAAAAAACCTTATACTAAATCTCGTATCATGACGACAAACTTCCGTTAAATAACTGAATAAACATATTGCAAGAAGCATTTTATTATTAGGTGCAATATCTATAGAATGTTCTACTTGCCATGCACATATTGAACAATTTCAGAAATCAGTTATTATTAATACATATGTACGTATCTTATTTTTTTTTTGTTTAATAGTATAGGTCATCTTTATAACCGCATATATCTGGTATAGTTTTGAAATTGTGCAAACAAAAAGTTTGGTCAAGTGTTGCATGATTATCGTTAATTACCTTATTATTAATTACTATATAGCGTTGACCCGTGACTTCGAAAGCAATACTATTTCTAATTGTTTATAATAACAGCTTAAATAGATTTGCGTGAAAATTGACGTATCACCCCCCTTATAATGGGGAAAGATTCGAGACATAAATATCAATTTCAATTAGGCAATTTATATTTGGATAATTGTTACACCGATTTTGTCTTTTGAAAACAAGTCAGGTTCAATATGAGTTATCATCTCATCACCGTGTTCACATGTTGATTTAATACACAATTTGATTCCCATCTTTGATAAATGTAATAGTACGTATTTGGTACACATGTTTTTTCTGCATTAAAATGTTACAATAAAGATTAGAGATAAAGTAGCAGCTTGGTAACAGAAGGAGATATTGCACGTCACAAACAACGATGATGAAAAAGGTTCAGTAGTTTAACAAATATTTGTTTGACTTTTTTACTTTTAAGAAATCACGATTAGTTTTGAAAATGTTTCACAAACTTATCGTAAACAATTAGGTACTTTACAAAAGCTTCGAGTAAAACTGACAACCATAATAAAAGAAAGCTCTACAATTACAGGGGGTACTAAAAGAAAACTTGAGGGTGGTTTGTTTGTTAATTTTAACATTTAGCAAATATAGGTACCAAACATTCCCCATAACTGAAATAACACTCTGAACTGGAGCAGATACCTATGTCCCGAATAAAAACATCGCAAACATTTTTAATATATTCCAACAGAAAAAATCATCAATCCTTTGAATTTTGAAACTGTTTCAAAATTGCTTGCTAGTGCTATTCAATCTTCTTGAGAACTTGGAGTCAATTTTACTTTTTGAGTTACCTGATGATGGTTCAACAATATTCGTTTGTTAATATTGCTGGAAACTATTCTAAAATCAGACCAGGCAATTTTAGTTCGTAAATTTATTCACTGAAACTTAGTAACTCTTATCAAATTGATGATTTTCCTTAAAACCTAAATATTTTTACTTATAACATCGGGTATTACCCCAGACGTATGGTAAGCCCATTCAAAATATCTTCGTCGTAATATATAATGTAATACGTAAACACCATATTTACTTCTTTTATTAAGTTGTTATGTGTTTATTTAGTATATCAAATAGAAAAGTATTTTGTAATCTAGATTAGGCTCTGGTAACAAAAGATATTAACGTTTTATAATAAAACGTATTGTTTATTAAACCTCAAAAAGTCCTTTAATATACGAATTGTGATCTGAAATAATATCCCAAGTTAATGATGATTTGTAAAATTTCGCAAAATCAAGTGATGACATTTAAAAACTTTTGCAACGACGAGTTATTTTTACCATCCGTTATCATTTGATAAAAAAGAATTCGATTTGGTTTAACGCCGTGAGTAATAATTTCTTCAATTGTTCATTGTTACGAAAATGAAAAAAAGGAAAACAATTTAAATAGGTACTTAACATTTTTTATGATAATTATGATTCCCATTTTGTCTAGGGTTTGAAAAATCGACAATTCCAATTGCAATTTCGATTATCAAGTAAAACATGTTATCGTCAATATAATTATTAACCTCGAGGGCATGGAATTGAGAAACTAGCAACATACATACGTACATAATAATTTATTGTTAGTAGTCTGTGTGACAAAATAAAATAATTGCATAATATGCATGTGTGTGGCATCAAATGTTTTTTTGTATTTTGCGTTTATTAGGTATAATTAAACCAAAAGTATGACAATAGCATTCAAAGTGGGGAGAAGGTAATTAAATCCGTTAAAACGCATTTAATTCTGAATCGTTGGAATCTGGTGTTCTGATAACGTAATACATATTTATCTATTATAATTGCAATATCAACGTGAATTTACGTCAACATTCAGTAAATAAACAATTAACGAAAACAGGGAAATAATATAGAGCCTTGTTATAAACAAAGTAATTGTTAGGTACTCTAACAATAATAATATCAAGTAAATACTTAATTTTACTAAAATGCAGAAGGCATAGGGCAACAAGTGAATAATCTGAAGACGACTCAATTAATAGATAATATATATATATATAAAATAATTGTTTGATTCTTACA
>NW_020438863.1:939042-943312 GCF_000699045.2 Agrilus planipennis | reverse complement strand
TTGAACCTGAAAAGGCCCTTGCCTTCTCAGCTATTAACTTATCAATGCGTTGTTATGCGGCAGCCATTATTGTTTGTACTGTTTCGGGGAAATCCGCAAGACTTCTTTCAAGATACAGACCGCGATGCCCAATTATTGCCGTTACACGATATGCCAATGTGGCTCAAAGGCTTAATATGTGGCGAGGAGTGTTACCATTTTTATACTTTAGTAAGTATTATGCTTATTTGTTTATTTATATATTCACTTACCAATAAATTGTTAAATTTTTCACTTTATCACAAGCTTGACGCAGCCTAACGACGAACGGACGAACTGACTTACACGCCATTTTTCAAACTGCTAGTTTGCGTTTTTATTACAACGATGAAGATGTCGCCGCAATCTGGTGGAGGGAATTATAATTTGAATTTTGAATTTATTCTTTTTTATAAAGTAGTAAACAGAGTGTTCTTTTTTGTTCCAGAACGTCCCATATGTAATTGGAAAAAAGATCTGGATACGCGAATACAAGTAGGGATGACTTATGCTAAATTAAATGGAATTGTAAGAGCTGGAGATGCAGTTGTAGTTGTTAAGGCCTTACGGCTAGGATCAGGATTTACAAATTCAATGCAAATTGTTTATGCGTCTGAATTTGACGCTCTTCCTCCAGACAAACCATGATTGCCCAAATATAGATTACAAACGTCAAGTATGTACAATTGTTATAACAAATGTTTCATTGAAGTCCTTTTGTTTTGTACCATACCTTTTTGTTGATTTTATTTGAATGTGTAAAGGTAATTAAATAATTGTTAACATGCTATTACTGTGTGCTTTAATTGAACCAAAACACTTGATTACTTCATTAAAATTAATAAAAAAAAAACAATTTTATCAGTGGAATGTATGGTATATTTATTTAAACATTACATAAATAAATAATTGATTGCATAAAAAAATAAGCATATTAATTAATTAAAATAAACGAATTGGTAACAAACACTTAAAAAGCTATGAAAGCCCCAAAAAAAGCAAATTAACTTAAAAGATCCATTAAATCATCGTTTGATAATTTATTATTCGAACCATTTGTGTTGGGTTGACGCCAATTTTGATTTAAATTTTGACTAGAAGTTGTCCATTGATTGGAATTATTCATATTCGTCATCATTGGAGGACCTTGTAAGGCAAGTTGGTTATTATAAGAACTAGCTGCAGTAAGGCCGTTATTATTCCACAAATTTTGATTAAAGTTAGGCTGATTTTGAAGAGAACTAGTTTGCATTAGATTATTTGAATGAGCAGGATTAGAAATAGGACTACCCATAATTGGAAGTGGGCTAATTCCAAAATTATTACTGGGAGGTGTGTTGGATTTAACAGAATGGGCCAATAAGTTCATGTTGTTCCACATTTTTGTGTCTAAGTTGGACAAGGAAGAAGTTAAATCTTTTGTTGTCTGTTGGGACGGTGGTCTCATAGTTTGAGAGATAGGTGTTGGTTGAATTTGGGGTTGAGTTTGAAGTACTTTTATAGTTTCCTCTTGCTTTGCAAGCTTCTGCTTGTCTTCCAAACTTAAGGAATTGGACATGATATCATCCAAACCTAACCCGGAAAATGCTTTATCGATTTCAACAGGTTTAGAAGTTAGGGGTACAATTGATGGTAATTGACTTTCGAGAACTTTCTGCTGTTCATCTACTGTATTTAATTGTTCAAGTTTGGTTCTGTGTTCTGTCTCCACCATTTGGAACATTTGTTTTATGAGAGCTACCAGAGCATTAAACTGAGCTAGGGTAAGACCGTTTTCAATGGATAAGGGTATAAGGAAAGGTAAAATTCTCGTAGCGATTATCTCTTTACTAATGCCCAATTTTTTATGGTTTAAAGCTAGCTTTAAAATTCCCAGTATGCCCATTAAAACAGCAGGTTCTCTGGATGGTACTTGGGGTAAGAAAGGGATAATTTCATCCAGTACCAACCACTTGTCCAAGTGCTCGAGCAGTTGTCCAATACAAATGAGGCAGCTGACACGAACAGGTGTTGAAGGCGTCGATATACAGAGACGCTTAATTCGGGGCAGGACGCTGTTTTTAACGTTGGCATGGTCGAGGAGGCCCGCGAACGTTGGCAGGACCGACAGACACATTTGATGAATTTGAGGATTATCACTGTCCAAACCTCGATGAAACATCGGCAGGACGTGCTGCTGAATGTCTTCTGCAGGTGTTAATTTTAAAAGGAGTTCCATTCGTTGAAGAAAAATTAGCAGAATCTAAATTCAAAAAAAAGTATTGATTACTTTACAGGAAAAAATGTTGCTTCTTTTATTTACCTGAATTGGATTTGTTAGCTTCATGACGGGTTTGAGATGAGGTAAAATTTGGGAGACATATTCCTTTTGACTGCACTCCTGAGCAATGTCCAGAATACTGGGTAAAAGAAAAGGAACCATCGCAGGTTGTGCCAAGTCCCTTACCAAACAGGGAAGAACTTGCTGAAGTTTTACTCTTTGTGGAAGCTTTCCTAGAGCTTCAGGCAGACCACGGTAGAATTGAGATTTCTGTAGATTATCCCACTGTAGAAGGGAGTCTAAGTAAGCCAGGGTTTTCACCCCAATATCCTCGAAATACGAGATCTACGAAAAAAAGTTAGTGAGAGAAATTAACAAATATACATTTCAAATTACTTTCGAAAATTGATGGGCATCTGGTCTCATTTCTGGAGTTGTGTTTAGCATTAGTTTGACATATTCTCTGAGATTTTCTGGTAAATGTTGCAATTTTTTGGGAGGAATTTGTTTCAATTGTTGGACTCTGCTTTTAATTTGGTGCAAGTCCTTTACAGGGAAGAGTGTTTGATGATTAGGTGAATATAATAAATAGATTAACAAGCCCAATGAAAACATGTCACTAGCTGGAGAATGTGCTTGTGTCAGGGCAATTTCAGGGGAACAAAAATCCAGATTGCATTGTGCAACAGAAGGCACAGTAGGGCTGAGCTCCTGGAAAGGATAAAATGGGGGTTCATTAGGAGGGCTAGTGTTGTGGATGCAGAAATCAAAGCCAAAAATCTTCCAGCTTCCTTGCTGATTAATTACAATATTCTCAGGGGCAACATTTCTATGTAATAATTTAACATCGTTATGCAGAAATGATAAGCCCTCACTAACTTGAAGTAAACCGTATTTAATTTCCACATCAAATAATTTATAATCAGACATGTTTGAAGGTTGAGGCATATTATATGTTTGTCCCAAGATATTAGCCAGACTAGCAAAAACTGGCTCAGTGGCAAAGGCCAAACTTTCACGACTCTCTTCAAGAGGATGTTGTATAGTTAATACCCGGGGGTGTCTTATTTTTGTAATTTGAGTTATTCCACGTTTAAGGCTATCTAATATAATTTCTCTGTCTGTCTTGTTCCATTTTTCAAGCTGTCTTTTCTCAAAAACAAATATAGAGGCTTCTTGTTTTGTAGAACATTTATATCCTTTATAAATCTTCCAAAATAGTCCTGCAGCAAAGAGGAAAGTTGTTTAAGTGGAATAAATTGATAATTAAGGTAACAAAGTCTTTTACAGTGAGTACCTGGGCCAGCTGAGGCTACATGTGATGTTGCATCAAATTCTCTTGTGACAGGGTTTCCTGGAAGAACTCCAGATAATTGTGACACTGTACTGCTAACAGAACTGCTGACGTGAGAGTATATCTTATTAAACATTTCCATTTCTTTAAAATTGTTTAAATTATGTATTATACAATTTATTTCCTAGAAAAAAAATACAATAAATACTTGAATATTGACAATATAAGGCAACTATTGTTTAAATTCATATCAGAATAGTTCAAAAATTTACCTGAATTTATTAAAATAAGATTGAAATAGTTCTATAATATAATAAAACCTTTAAAAAACACAAAAATAAATGATTCATACTTGTAACCTCAAACGTCAATTAATGATACAGCCCATAGACATAGATAATAGATATATAAAGGGTTAAATGGATACAGCAAGTGGCCTAACTTGTAGGAGATAAATAGGGGACAATAGATGAAAAATAGAAATATTATTACTCATGATCTATGGGTAATACATCATTATATCTTCTATGATCAACAACCAAAGACATAAGGAGGGGACAATAGATGAAAAATAGAAAAATTATTACTTATGATCTATGGTTAATTCATCATTATGTCTTCTATGATAAACAACCAAAGATATCATTATAACCTTTAAATATGTGAAAAATTTCAAATATTTATCATTTATTATGCCA
>NW_020438863.1:922163-939020 GCF_000699045.2 Agrilus planipennis | reverse complement strand
TTATAAATTTATATAATATAAATTTATTGTTAAAAATATTCCGGGGTTTTTATGGGTACCAGCAGGAATGTAAGAAATTAGATATGGATTAGAGAGAATGTACCAGTTTATCAATGTAAGTATATTCTTACATTTATTGTTAAACTGAGGTACAATTTTAAGAATTGTTTATTGTAATACATAAATTGTCCTAGTTGGTGTATTTGTTGTAAGCTCTGGAGTGTGTACAATTCGTTTAACATGTAAAATAGGCTATTTAATATTTATTTGTCCATGAAGTAATCAATTTTGAAAACACATAACCTTACAAAACATTAAATTTTGTTTAATTTCTAGATTTACCAATGGATACCATTACTTTTATTATAATTGTGGCCGTCTTGTATGCCGTTTTATTATTCTTTGACACGTTTTTCAAGGTAAATTTATAGCTTCTGTTTCTTAAGTTACCTAATTGTAATTTTGTTTTAGACTTGTGCCCACTACCCTTACATTGAATTTTTACGAAGTACTGGCCTCAAACTTAGTTTTTGTTATGTAAATTGGGAGACTAAGTTTTTTAATAGAGTTCTAGTAAGATGGGGAAGTGCATTTAAAAGATTCTTCCATGTATGGTACACCTTAGGTCTATACGTGTCTCTAGCAGTTTTACCTTTTACCCTTGTGTTGCTTGTTGTTGCAACAAGTCAGATATTTCTTGTTAAAGAAGATGTTAAGAAAATAGTGTCCTTAGAGCCTGTGGTACCTGGTTTAAATCTGCCCTCTTCAGAATTAGGGTTTTATATTATATCAATGCTAATTTGTAGCCTAGTTCATGAATTGGGGCATGCTTTGGCAGCTGTAAACGAAGATGTACATATTGAAGGCATCGGTTTTTATATATTTTTCATAATACCTGTTGCTTATGTTAATTTAAATACTGATAAATTATCGAAGATAAGTTTGTTAAGATCTTTAAGGATTTTTTGTGCAGGTGTTTGGCACAATATTGTTTTGGCTGCTGTCGCTTGGATATTGTATTGTAATATACCTCATTTTTTTTCGTTATTTTATTACGTTAATAATGGCATAATTGTGACAAATGTTGGGGATAATTCGCCTTTGTCGGGAGTAAAGGGTTTACACGATGCTGACATCGTTACCAAAGTTAACGATTGTATTGTAAAGTCTGTCGACGATTGGAACAATTGCCTGGTCAATATGAAAGGGCATAAGATCGGTTTTTGTGTCGAGAGCGATTTTATTCGATCCTTAGACGAAAGTGTGTCGGTTTATTATGATAAATTCGGTATTTTAAATTGTTGCGATCCAAAAAAGTCGGAAAATTTGTGCTTCGAGTATATAGAGCCTGCTGATGGGGTAGCAGAGATGCCCCAACATCTCTGTTTACCCGCTCGAAAGTTGGCTGAGAAATACGATTTTTATTGCAATTCTGATTTACATTGTCCAAACACTTTTCATTGTGTTCAACCGATCCTTTCGAATTCGACGTTCTTTTTTAATTTTAGACGAATAAGTAAACCAAACGTAGTATATTTAGGACACTATTATGACGTTTTACAAGACGTAGAGGTCTCATCTTTTATTCCAAGAATGTTTTTTGAATCCGCGTCTTTTCCTATGATCGTTCTCAAATTGTTATTGTATTTAGTAGCGTTTTCATTAGGTTTAACTGTAGTAAACTTAATTCCTTGTTATTGCATGGATGGACAACATATAATTAAGTTAATAATGTACTTGATAGCACCAAAACATTTAGATAAGAACGATGTTAATGTGATAACGTTTGTTATTGTTTTAATTGGAACTTTTTTGTTTTGTTTCAACTGTTTAATGAGCATGTTTACATTGTTATAAATTAATGAATAAAGCGAGAATTTAATTACTTAACTTTGTTTTTCTTTACATTTAGTCAATTTAATATCTCACCTTGTACAAAAAGAGAGAATTATAATTTTCAAAATTAGTATACACATTTTATGTGCCAATAAAACGATTTTAAAAATGGGGGGTGGAAAACGCTCACTGGTATTCCTTAACAATTATTAGTAAAGTTTGGAAATCTCAGCCTCTACTAATTGGGTAAAATATAATTTTCAAAATTTTATATGCACTGTTGTAAGCCTAATAGAAAGTTTTAAATTATTTATCTGCTTTTAATTTGGTGCAAGTCCTTTACAGGGAAGAGTGTTTGATGATTAGGTGAATATAATAAATAGATTAACAAGCCCAATGAAAACATGTNCAAAATCACCGAAAGTGTTCGTCCTACAACTAGCAGGACTGTAGAGTTCGTCGTCACCTCCTGTGCGTCAAAACAAAGAGAAAAACAGAAAAGAGCATTCATTAAATCCGAATAGGTCAGCCCAAATACCTGACAACGGAAGTGTGGGAAATGGGGGATCTTTTTATAGACTAATAGAAAGTTTTAAATTATTTATCATTGAATAAAGAATTTGAAAAGAGATCTTGGGTCCGTTTAGAATTGTCAAAGTAAACATATAACAATTATGGAAAAATGTATTTAATGGACAACTATTCTACAGTATTGAGTATAAATTAACACTTTATACTTGATTGATGTTTCAAGTACAGATATAAAACAATTCTATTCTAATGATTATCATTGTTATCGCATGGAGTTATTGAAACAGAAAGATTTTTAAACATTAGAGAAGAAAGTGTTTAATGTAATAACAGATACCAAAAACACCGTTACACTTTATTAGTAGTATTATTTATATTATTATTATTGTTATCGTTACTATTATTAGTTGTCGAGTCCATTAAATTGTTTAAATATTAATCAATTCATGTATATTTGCACGAGATTTTTCAAATTATAATGTATTACGTATGTTGGGTTGCCTATGGTTAGACACCATTAGTTCATAAAATTCCCCCACTACGACTACGATAATTTTTAAAAATGTTTGCCGCCAAATAGTTATTAAAAATTTTATGGACTCGAAATTTTTTAACCTACCAAATAGGAGACAATCAGCATATTTAAATAGATATTTGAATGCGTCCATAAACTTTGGTAATTCCCAAACGTACTGTCTCGTTTTTATTTAAAACATTTTGAACAAATTTAATTTATTTATAATATTTAAATTTGNAACAACACGTTAATAAATTCATTTTACATCAATTACATTTTATGACGGCATAAGCGTCTATTTAAGATGATTTATTAGTTTTCATAGAAAGCATAATTGTTAATTATATATATCTATTTAACAATAATTAATTAATGAGTAAAAGTAACGGTTTTAATTAGTCGAAAGTTATAACTACCATTAATTTATTAAACTTCATTAAAATATTTATCGAAACATTGATGAAAAACAATATAAAACTTAAACTTGAATAAAGTGTTATTCGTTTAGTTAATTAATTATGTAACAATATACATACGTTTTTATTATTTTAACGCCTAAGATATAAAACTTAATTTGCAACGTTTAATTCAAGGAAAACTATTACCCTTGATAACATACATTTAAAATTCTTTAATTGGTGCATCGAGGCTAACAATGTTTCGAAAAGAAAATAGACTTACCCTTTCGTTTTTAATTAATTAAATAAATTGGAATCGCTGAGTGCAACGATATTGTTATTGGCTATGATAAAAACTAAAAATAAACCATGGAAGACAAGCTGGAGCAATCCGCTGAGAAATTGCACTTAACAGTTCACTTTTCTTGAGTTGTTTTTTGTACAAACAATTTAAGCAAAATAAAAATAAAATTAATTTATATACGTACTGATACTTACATTTGTCCTGGATGTGAATTAAATTATTAGAAAGAATTCAATTCAAATATCAGTGGAAATCTTCTTAATTATAATGTACTTACTAAGCCAAAATTTGGCTATGTTTTGGAAAGACTTTGGATTTTAATGTTAATTTACAGACCTTGTGTGTATCAAGAAATAAAAAATCAATTAATAAATCAGAGAGTATTAGTAATTAAGGGTGATTATAAAGAAAATAATAAGTTTAAGAGGTACACGGGGGGGATTTATTTTGTAAAATATTTACGAACCGTTCTTTGTATTTCTTCCATGCGCGTTCTTCTTCAATGGACAAATAAGAAACAAGGAATTGTATGAATAATAAAGGAGTCTACAACTCTTCAGGAACCATTTTGAGCAATTTCATTTTTTTCTTTGCGACTTTTGAAATGCGAATATCAATAGGAGTCGTGGTATCATATAGGGAGGGTGCTTTGAAGATAATCAGTGCAGTACCGATAACGCAAGCAAGCGTGAAGATCCACAAGAACAGTCGATCGAGGACCATTGCTACGTATTTCCAGTCTTCTTCAACCTAAATTAAAAATTCTTTTAAAATGACTACCTGCCTCCAATAATTTACTTTGACTTGATGAAATTTCATTTTAAACCAAATAAAAAGCACTGTACAAATTTCTTTGTCTATTTTATTAATTCATGGCATTCAACAGTTGCTTGATAGTGCTAGATAGGAGAAAAATTAAATTTCCTACCAAAGAAGTCTAGAAGATTAAAGGTTTAAGCAGTCGATTTGTCCAAAATTGTTGACTTATTATTTACACTTGAGGGTCATGAGTCCAATTAAATTAACAATTATAATGACGAGTCGAAATATCTTGTTTGGATTCAAGGAATTAGTCTTTGGAATCCTTTTCTTATTCGACATTTTTAAGACGAACCAGCGAAAGAAAATGGAGAGGAGATAAAAATACGAAAAAATGATAACTTGCGTGTGACTTTACGTCTTTATCTATGTCGTAACTTTCGAAATAATCACATTATATTCAGTAAAGTTTGCACAGTGCTTAATTCTGATTTGTTTAATGATTACAAAGTGCCCCTTACGTTTTCGTATGAATCTTTATTTTTCATATGTTGAGCAATAAATTTTGAGTCAGCAATCGTCCTTTCTATGTCGCTGAGTCCCATTTTTTCGAAAATCGGACTGGGCTCTTCAAAATCACCGAAAGTGTTCGTCCTACAACTAGCAGGACTGTAGAGTTCGTCGTCACCTCCTGTGCGTCAAAACAAAGAGAAAAACAGAAAAGAGCATTCATTAAATCCGAATAGGTCAGCCCAAATACCTGACAACGGAAGTGTGGGAAATGGGGGATCCCCGAAACACGGGCCTATGCCCCCCGAAGCTGCCACATCGAATCTCGAAGGTGCAGCAATGCCAAAGTCGAAACTGGCCCCGAAAGAGTTTTTGAACTTCTCTGTCGCGGGCATGTGAACTATGTCAGTCAACATGCTGTCAGGTTCTTTGCCATCGTCTTCATCCTCCTTTTTTGGACGTTCAATAAACAAAAATTTGGGAAGGACGCCGATAAAAAAGTATCTGTCGAAAATGAACCTCGATAAATATTTTACAAGATCTAAAATCCTAACTCAAATGATTGAACTCATAGGAGATAAATATAATCTAATTGCAAGTATCAAACAGTTTGAGGTTTTGATTACCTGACCCATGGAGCCAATTTGTGGGTTACAGGTGATCGGAAGTTGACGTTCAAAACGGCGATGGTGGTAACAACAGAAAGGGTACAAAGCAACATGGTAAACAATAAATATTTGCCCAACAGGGGCATAGTAATGGACGTCGGAGGGATGATTTCAACCAACAAAAGGAAGAAGACAGTCAAGGAAAGAAGGATTGAAATGCTAAGAGAGATTTTTTCACCTGAATCAGCTGGCAGATAAAATACCAAAACAGAAAGGAAGGAAATACCAACGCATGGTAAAATGAGATTGACCGTGTAAAAAAGTGTTTTTCTACGAAGAGTTATGTTAAAAATTATATCAGGGAAAGGTTCTTCACAGCAGACGTAAAATTTTTCGTTTCTTACTGCTGGCACTTTCATGATGTCCCATTCTACCGATATGTAGTAGTCTTGGAGGTCTATTCCTACGTCAATTTTGTTTGAATCGTCACTTTGATACAAGTGTCGTAAATCAATCTGGAACAATAGATTCATTAAGAGTCTTGGTGGATTTGTCCCGTTCAACTGGGCATGTACCATGTATCCGTCGTAGGTCCAAGACCCGAATTTCATGAAGCAAGTCTGCTCGTCAAAAGGGAAATACTCCACGTTAATTTCACAGAAGGACTTGTAAATGGCAGGCGGCTTCCAAACAACCTTACCGTCGTGGTGAAGAATCGCCTTCGTCATTATCGTCACTTCGTAATTTCCATCAGCACTTAAAATGAAACAGATACAGATCGAGGTGACCATTGAACGAAAAGTGAAAAATACAAAAATTGACGTTAGAGTACGGTTTGATTTGAAAATTTTTGTTGGTCATGGCAATTCTTCTTCAATTAACTCGTTCGAAAATGCACCGTTATTTCTGTGCCTGCCTGGAAAACAAGAGTTGGACGATTCCCATAAAGAAAATATTTGACCAGGATTCCGTCAATGTTTTGGCAGACAAGTCGCATTTGATTAAACTTCCTTATCGTAAAATTAAGATAGTAAAAGACGTAAAGAAACAAAGTGACGATAATACCATGAAAGGCTTCATTACGAACATTAAACCGCTAAAGATTCCTGGGCAGGAGCCACAATCAGTAGTCCTTAAAACTAGTTTGCGCCAAAGTGGTCTCAAGTTTCGTCCTTTCTCTTCTAACCAGTCTTACGATAGTCTACAGTGTTCTTTTTAAAGTTTCAAGTGTATTTTAGAAATGTACCTGTTTCTAAGGGAAAAAAGTATTAAAACATTTGTGGTTATTTCATTTAGTCTTTACCTGCAGACATATATATACATATTAACCCCTTTAGTTTTGACGATAAGGTGATTTTCTCGATGATCGTCACAATAGAGAATCGTGATGGTTTTGTTAGTGATTTGTGAAATGGTTTTTTAAACACTTTAGTTAGTATCGTTGAAATTTTGAATAAGCAATCGGTGAAGATTGTACTTAAACGTGTTAGATACATCTACAGTTTCTTGTAAAGGGTTTGAATGGTTGTTGATATCCGAGATAATTGCCATATTCGGATTGCCGCCAAGTTTGGAAAGTATAAATGGCTTGATTGTCTCCGTGTATCTGTTCAACTTTTACTAGACACAGCCTCCTGACAGCCGGGGGTCGAGAGGATTAATTGCTCGACTGATAGACGACTGATTGGATCAGTCTCCAACAGGATTATCCGGTGGCGTCGTCGGCGGCAATATACGCCCTCCCGGAACGGAAATCAGGAGGGTTAGTAAAAATAGGTCGACAGCTGTATCGTTCGTGCAATCATAATCCCGGAATAGGCGGCTGATTTTTAACGATCAAAATATTTAAGAGTAGATACTTATTCATAAAGTTTTTACCATTAGATAACTAATAAAAAGTTGTACCTACTACTCATCGTTCAGTTGGGAGAAATTAAAACTTTGTCAGGTATTATGAGAACTTTAGAACGTTTGTTTGTAAGTACAATTATAATTATTATGAAGTATAAAATTCAGTCAATCTGAACGTATTAATTCCAATCAAAAAGTTTCGTTAATGAGACAGTTTCGTTGTTTAATTGAAAGCCTTCGCGTATAATTAAAATGAAATCTGGCAGAAGATTAATGATTACAATCTATTATGATGAAAGTATCGAATTAAGATCAGGATTTAAAACATAATATCGTATAATTAATTAAGCATATAAATTAATAAACAATTTTCAAACAAATAGCCAGGCAACATGTGGAAGCTCTGTCGAAGCGCTGCTTTCTTTGATTTGAAAAGTAAACATAAAATCTCAACCAATACCAAACTTTAAAGAGAGGAGAATAAAATGAATAAAACTGACTATAATGCAAATGTGTACAAGAAAAGAAAGAAAGAAAGTAGAAATATCGTCTAAATTAAATATTTAGAAACTTTACAGTGGCTTTCTATTGTTTGCCATTCTGTTTGTACAAGAAGATGAAATTGCTCACGGTATAAAAAAAGACAATTGAAACAGAGTTGCAAACTTGCGCTGGTGTGTACATTGCTGTTGTTCTGTACCATTTAATTTGTCTCAACGGACAGAAGATATAATTCAACTGTTATAATGGCGATGATAAAAAAGTTCATCATAATAATTTTCATCGTGCTAGGATCACTGCAACTACACACTCGAATTTTATGGTTATAGCACGAGATTAGAATATAATATGTATACATACATGCACATGTATAATATGCTTAATAAGGGCTGATGAAATTTTATAAAAGCCTGCGTTCGAATGTTCCTTTAAAATATACTTGTTAAGGACTTACTTGTTGTATAAAACTATGTCCGGAAGCCAAATATGTTCTGAAGGGACGTGCAGCGTTTCGACTCCTCCGTAATCGTCAGGGTTCCATTTTAATTTGTAATCGTTCCATTCCTGTTCAACCCACACATTGGTGGTCATAATCTGGTTCTTCAAATTCTGTAACAAACAATTTTCCCTTGCTAATGTTGGCAGCGAACACAATAGTGCAGGGTTTGATATTCATATTTTAAATGATGTCTGCCACAAATGAGCTTGCAGCTTTTCCTTTATAAGCGATTTTCATTTGGAACATTGAGTGTATGACCGACGCCGATTTACAGGCGCAGTTTCATTATCAAGCAAAATTAGAGCAAACTTGCGCCTCGGTATTAACGAAAAAAGTTAATTGAAAAGTTAGAACTACGAAATCGCCTAGAGTAATTTACTAAAATAAACGCGACAATTAAGCATTCTTTAAAATAATGAGTTTAGTTTAATCAGTTATTTCCCTTGAAATAATGATGATCAAAAGATAACTATTCCAAATCATCAGAAGAAAATCTTTCTTCTTTCTTTTCAATGGGTTCTAAATAATCTTTCAGCATTTCAAGTAAATAGTATAGGGCTTCCTCTTTTCTTGTATCCATTAGTTTTTATTGATATCAGCGTTTAGACATAGAAAAAAGTCATTATAGAAAGCAAATGGAAATATTGAAAGGTCGAGTTCAAGGAAGCAGAAAGTTAAGAAAATAAAAAGTTACTCCACACGATGGGAGGTAGGTCTATCTGAAGTTATTTAATAAAGAAAAACTCAAACTTTTGCCCAGTGCAAAAGGAAACTGACGTTGAAAATAACAAGTTTGGAGTTATGTCGAAAATACGTTATTCTGAAAAGCGCTTTTAGATGTGATCAATTTGCGGAAAAGAGAGAGTTTACCTCAATTTTAGGTGTATTACATGGGAAGATGAAACGGGATAGAAACGCCTTTGTTACGCAAGAAGCTTCGGAGTGTGATACCGACGTGAGGGTAAAAGATTAATTTGAAGTTTTAGTGGTTACCTCCAATTTAGATCATTTCGTTCCGCGAGGTAGGAATTACCTACAAAGGGACGATATAGACATATATAACACTTGTAGATAGAACAAGTAAAAAGTAAATCAGATTGCAGCTTGGATAATTGAAATATTTCTATGCTAGCTGTAGAACCTCAAGGTAATAGAAAGACGAGAAAGTGCAGTAAATAGTTATAGAAATTCTTCATAAAACTTCAACAAAATAATTAGATTGGGGAGTGAAAAGTTTAAAGGGTTCAATTGATAATTATAGAACTTCAAAAACTAATGAGATTGCTGGTTGGAGAACTAATAGGATTTAGTGGATAGTTATCGAACTTCAAAAACTAACGAAATTACTGGTTAGAGGACTAATAGGATTTAGTGGATAGCTATAGAACTTCAAAAGCTAATGAGATTTCAGTGTAGATTAGCTAAAAGGATTCAGTGGATAGTTATAGAACTTTAAAAATTAATGAGATTTCTGTGTGGAGAGCTTAAAGGATTCAGTAGATAGTTATAGAACTTCAAAAGCTAATGATATTGCTGTGTAGATTAGCTAAAAGGATTCAGTGGATAGTTATAGAACTTCAAAAATTAATGAGATTGCTATGTGGAGAGCTAAAAGGATTCAGTGGATAGTTACAGAAATTCAAAAAGGAATTGATTATAGTGGAGACATAAAAGAGTACAGTGGATAGTTTTAGAACTGTAACAAGGAACGAGATTGCTGTGTGAAGAGTTAACAGAGTTTGGTGGATAGTTAGAATACCATAATGAGATTGTACCTAATGGAGAGACAGAGGAACCAGTTGTCGAAGAAGAACAAACGAAGCAACAAAGCTATAAAGATTATATTCACTTACTTTTTTATCTGAGAAGACATGCTTTGAGTTTAGAAATAAGTGGATGCAATAGTATACAAAAGAGAGCTTTATTTGGTTTTCCATTATTCGATATCTGTTTGTTTTGTTTGAACTGAAATCGAGAGGACGTTAGGATATTATATACCTATATATCAATTTTAAAGTATCTAATTTTAAGTTTTAATACTGTGGACTGTTTCAACAGAGAAATTTTACCCCTGCTCGATAAATATAAGAACGTATTGTCTGTGGAAAATGTCTTTTTTCAAATGTCGTTCCTAATAAAGCGGAGAATTGATGTTGCTTTATTTATTTCGCTATTCCTTCAGTCGGGGCAGATTTTATAGTGTCATCCGGTGACGTTGTGTAAAAGCCACAGAAAAACATTTATTTACGGTCTCAAACATTAAAACGTTATAGCCCATTAGGTCGCTCTTTACCGTGTTTACGTTGTCAGCGAAATGGTGGCTTGATTTTTCCTTTCTATTATAAATTAATACGTAGGTACAATAATATAAAAATATTAACTCACATCAGCACACCGCAGGTAGTTATTTGTAAGATATCTGCCGTTAATTGTATGACCTGTTGGAAATGACGAAAAATTGCTGATTATTATAAGAACATGATGTTCTTAAAATCTACTATCTGTACGGTCTGTATTTGTACCTACATATTGGCATCTCGGTATGAATATCTAATGCTAAATCTGAAATATTGGCTCGAATTGAATTGTCGTATATGAATTAGCAGCAGGAATTTCAAGTGGAATGCAACGGAGAATCGATAAACACTTCTGCATGCATCTTGTGTAGTCTGTAATATGCAGAGCCGTAATTCATCTAATTGTATTGAAGTTTGTTGAAAAGCAAAAGTTTGTTTTGCAGGGAAACCTCTGCGAACAGATATCTATAACTAAAATTGATTCAAGACCAATTTCAAAAATCAAAACGTTTTCTACATTCTCAAATAATTTTTAATTAATTTTCGATGGTACGAACGGTGGTTATTTTTAATAAATAATTCGCTTTTAAACACTAAATAATTTATATAAGCTTTCAAGTTAATAAAGTGCATTCGAATTGGAAACTAAATTGTTGTGAATTAGTTTCTCTGTATAAATTCAGTTCAGTTGTCTAAGCGGATATAAGCAATAAGTGCAACCGTCGCAAATTTCCTTCAAGAAATCGACGACCGACGCCCGACGTCGTTGGCGTCTTCGTCAGCCACAACCGACTTCTTTTTTCTTATTTTATTTTTCAAACGACTCCTTTTTAATACATATACAGGAGAAAATTAACTTCTTGTATTACACATAAATATTAAATACGATCTATTAATTAAATTGTTTATTAATTTAAAAATGCTGGACTTATTAATAAGAATTGTTTGGATTGTATCAGTAGATGACGATATATTGACTGTAGTCTGATTAACTAACTGTAAAAACCATTCCTGCACAAAAAAATACAACAACCGTTTGATTGACGTAATCCTATCAGTTTATTCCCCAGCCATCCTTTGGAGGATTGATAGGATTTCTATTCGAGGGTTTAACGAAATATCTAAAGCGATGGATTCCTGTTTTTCCCATCTATGATTCTTTTCTCGTTTAGATTAATTTACACGGTTAGATTGATTTATTTTGGTTGCAAAGAAACGCACTAAACTAACAGACTCAAAAAGTAAATAAAATCAATAGCAAAGTTTCGCACAAAGGTCTTTAAATGGGCCAATTTTCCCAATCTCAATGTAATCTAGAATCTACAAAAACAAATGGAAAAAGTCAATTGTTTGGGACTTGGGACTAATAAAAGAAAGACAAAAAAGGTAAATTTATTTGCAGGATATAAAAGAACTTGTCGTTCCAAGGCTAGTCTTCGTCCTGGAGTCACTGACAGAACGGAATTTAGAAAATATCTACCAAAAACTTTGGGGGAATGTTGAGAAGAAAAGAAATTTAAATCAATAAACCAAACGTTATCAGTAAAGGATTTAAAGAGGGAAGGAGATAAATGATTGCTTACCACGTCTATCAGTTGAGATAGCCTGAGTCCCATTTTGACGGTCAGCCTATCAGAATTGTTGCCAACAGGGCGAATGAGACGGTTGTAGTTGGAAAGAAGGTCATCGTAAAGTCTTTTACTGTCTGGATTTGTGGAGCCTGAATAAAATAGGCCGAAGATTATGTAGTACCATTTTAATGGCAGGTAGTTCATTGCAGTTTATGCCTGGAAATAAAAAAGAGACAAACTGAAAAATAATTCAGTCGTTTGAAGCTGAAGCGATTGAGCGTTTTAGCCTCTTTAAACGTTTTTATGTAAAATTTTGGGTTTAAGTGTTTTATTGAGTTTAGGTCCTCAGAATTCCCTTTGATTTTTTTCGTACTAGGTCCACGGTGCTCACTGTTCAAATGTGGACTATTTCCGTTATAGAGAAAGGACAATTCGGTACATAGATTTACTCAGTTCATGGATCATCAGGCAACCCAACCAAACTCATGAAATGCTAGTCGGAATTCAATTGGTCAAGCGTTTCCATGATTAAGTCATCATCAGTTTGCGGAAGCTCTTTGATAACAATGATCTAAACGTCCAATCCAAAGTGATTGTAATAAATAATATTTAATCCTAATCTTTAATGTTTGTATATAGATCTAAAAGGATTCAGTGGATAGTTATAGAACTTTAAAAACTAATGACATTGTTGGTAATAGAACTAACAGGATTTAGTGGATAGTTATAGAACTTCAAAAGCTAATGATATTGCTGTGTAGATTAGTAATGAGTAAAAGTAACGGTTTTAATTAGTCGAAAGTTATAACTACCATTAATTTATTAAACTTCATTAAAATATTTATCGAAACATTGATGAAAAACAATATAAAACTTAAACTTGAATAAAGTGTTATTCGTTTAGTTAATTAATTATGTAACAATATACATACGTTTTTATTATTTTAACGCCTAAGATATAAAACTTAATTTGCANTTAATCCTAATCTTTAATGTTTGTATATAGATTGGATATGTTAATGCGTGCAATAGATAGAAGAAGAAATTTTTAAATTCTTCTTCTTTATTGCTTCGCTTTTTTTCTTTCAATATTCCAATATTTTCTTGTTATATGAAACAAATCCTGACGCTCGATTTAGCAATCACATACTCATGGACCATTTTACTGACACGTTCGTAAAATGAAATGCCTGATTGACCCAATTTTTTTTAAAGACATGTATATACATATATGTGTAAGTTGTATTTCAGTCCAGTCCTGGAAACTTCAATTAGCGCAAGTATATTTTAACTCGTTAACGTTGCCTTTGCCCATTTGGATGAGGAATTTACACGCCTGTGGGACCTAGTTCGGATCGAGTGTTTGGAAAAGTAATTATTATGCAGGGATTGTACATGACGTGTAACTTTGCCCTTTGCTGCATGTACGTACTGCATTATATCATATATTAAATTTTAGTTTTATTGCCTCTGGGTTATATATTCTTTTGTAATCAAGAAAAGGGATTGATTGATAATGTCGTTAATAAAATTTTTGGTGCTTTTTATGTTCATTTTTGTTGTTTGTTATAGGTAGGATTGTTAGTAAATTGTTTGAATTTGTTTTACTCTACTAATTCTCTCATGTGTTTGCCTGAAACACTTGGAGGCCGTGAAGAAGTTGTGATGATAACTTCAAGTGATTAAAAAAAACTTTCAACACGAGTGTGGCTTTTGCTTGAAATATTTTCACCAGGTTGGTGACTTTCTTTTTTGTAAAGTTTTAATTCCTTCGTGACGGCTTTTTGAAAATGTGGATATCGACGAACGGAACCCGTAAAAAAGGGGGATAATTTAGGGTCTCCTTGAGGTCGCAATTTTACTATTCGGTCTACGTGTAGAATCCTTTAGGTAATTTAGCTGACTGAGCAAATGGCTATTCTTGAACTTAGCGTCTTTTTCTTTCGTCTGAGGCCGGAATTAATGCCGGAGGGGTTGAACAACAGCGGGCGCCACTCTTGCGAACATCGCAGAAGGCGTGTGAGCCTTTGTTTGCTAATTTTTTTTTGTTTTTACTCCTGCACCAAGTCAAAGAAGTTGGTGTTAGTTTTTACACGTTTATTGGGGCAAGTTCTCTGTTTTTAGATGCCTCCTTCGTACCAAGCGAACAATAAAGGACATGTATCTACTATTGTTTTTCAAGAATTACAAGAAACCTGAACCAGTCAAATAAAAATGATTATTACTTTTTTATAATACGTGTGAAATCCTTCACTTGTAGGAGAACAAGTAAACAAAATGAGAAACTCCAAAAAAAAAAAATGATTTGTCGCATTTTCATTTAGTAGATACTGTCAGTAACTTTTGGGTGTATATCTTTGGGGTGAGTTTTAATGAGACTTTGCCATTCTACATCATTTTTAGTTCATATATATCTATAATAATTTACAATTAGTACCAATCCCTTTATTTTATTCTTACTAATTGTAAAGCTTTCGTTTCCGGTAATTAGGATTTCCTTTTTACATAGTTTAGAATTAGTGAAACTGAAGTTTAGTCGTAAACAAACAACGCCTTTTTAGTACTAGTACGTTTTTCGTGCACATTTTTGGTGTGATTTTAAAATCCTTTCAAAAAAGTTGAGCGGATTAGGTATCCACAATACTTACGTAAACTGGATTCAAAATATTTAAAAGGCAGGTAATTAATTATGAAGCAAAAGGAAGTGGACTGTACAATTATAAAACTTATCATCAGTTTTTACCTGATAGTCAAGTTTCATCCATTTAGCTCCTCAGCGTCGATCGTTGTTTATGATTTTCGTTCGCAATGTCATTTTTTCCTGTTCGTCTTTGGGAGCAGCACACTATCACACCAATGTAATACGGCGCACCCAACCTAGCATATCCCCGGCTACTGACAGCATCCCTCCGACGCTTGTTCTTAGGCGCGCCGGACGGGAGCGAACTGGTCCGAAACGCGCCAGTCAATACTGGAATGGGGGATACGAAGGGAGATGTTGTAGTAACGACTTGAGCTGCTGCGGAACGCTTAATATATGAAAGAATAGCCTTATGGCCCTACCAAACAAACCCCCTGCATTAACTACATCATGAATGGTAGGTAGCTTACGATTTTCTGGAGTAGTTTGGTTTGGTGGAGGGCGACGTGGGGTTGGAGATAAACATGTTATTGCTAGTTGAGTGGGTATTAAGTCTCTGTATAGATTGACCGATACCACCGCGTTAACCAAACTTAATTTTCGCTTGAACACCCTTCGACATTTCCAA
This sequence comes from Agrilus planipennis, assembly GCF_000699045.2. NCBI lineage: Eukaryota > Metazoa > Arthropoda > Insecta > Coleoptera > Buprestidae > Agrilus > Agrilus planipennis. Next base: position 923,569 of record NW_020438863.1, on the reverse strand, counting down.
CAGATTGATGAACTACCCCACGCTATGAATGGTGGCGGTTTTCAAAACTTTTAGTCGCCTTGGTGATTTCGGCTCCTAAAGTCTCTACTATAAATTGAATTGTAAAACTAAACCCTTATCTGCGGTTAAAAAGGAATTTACATACTGACAGTTTTAAATGCTTCGCTACGCATTACTCACTCAATTGTTTTTCCCCAAAACACCCCTTACGTTTAAGTTATGTGGACGCTCAAGAAAATTCTTCGTTAGTTTTGAATTTCCTGCACATTTTCACGTATACATTCCTAAGGAACGTAGAAAGCTTTTGACCTTAAATTTGACTTTATAAAGTAGTAGTTCTGACCTACGCAAACAATCCTTCCTAAATACCACTTTAGTATATGGGGCAGATATTAAAGTAGATACAAATCAAATTGAACATGTTCAATTGCAGATAAGTAGACACATTATTTATTTATTCAATTCCAACAAACTAATTATTAACAAAATCTATGAGAATGTCCATGAAAGATGGTCTACATTGCGAATAAACTTCTGCACAATTCACATCGTGTTGTTCTAGTCCCTTTTTATGGGCCAAATGGTATCGCCAATGATCGTCCGATTCTTCTATCAACATTGGATCCAGTGGTAAACTAAAATTGACCAATTACTTCAGTTTCAAATAGTTATGTGTCTGTAAAAGTGTTGATATTAAATGATATCGGACGGTAAATTACAAAGGGGCTAGTGAGCCCTGATGGTGTGCATATAACAAGAGGTTTTCGGAAGCGACTGATGGAGAAGATTAAAATGGAAACCCTAGAGGGTTGCTTGTTGTGCACACGCTTATAAATATTAATGGAAACACGTTTATTAGTTTTTAGAATGCTGTTTAATAATTTAACGGGTAGGCTTTTATGCTTTGCGTTTCTTTTTCTGAAAAGAAAAATGTCGATTGTCAGGCATATTTACCGAAAGATCGTCCACAATATTTCTTCCAAAACGTTGTTCCTTTTTCGGTTTAGTTTTTGTCCTGATTCGCATAAGATCTTAAGGATGCATTCCTTACCATTGTGGCCAATACTACAAACATAATTTGTACAGTTACATCAAGAAAATATTTAATCAATCAAAAGGTTCAAAAATAAAGTAACTACATAATGTGATATAACAATTGACTTACGAACTTATTACAGTTTCTAATTTTTGATATAAATCTCTACGGTGTCTGGTTTTTGCAACATTTTTGTTTTTCAGAACTGGTTTGAAGAGTGATGTATCGTTTGGAAGATTGTAAACGATTCCATAGGCGAAAAATTCCGAAAAAATTGCAGCAGGTGTTATAACAGGGGCAGTCATACATAGAGCAGCCTGTTGAAAGATTAATAAATTAAACAATTATATGATTTTTTTAGACACTACTG